>NC_142517.1:159120769-159422307 GCF_057876585.1 Rhinolophus sinicus | reverse complement strand
CAAATATAAGCCGGCATCAGGAACTTGAGGGTTAGCAATTATAATTTTGGAGATGGCACAGAGACTCTTGGGCCACATCTCCTGTCCCTGCTGTTACCTCCTAGCCTTCAGCCCTTTTAGTCAGCATCTTTTCTAAGTCACAGAAATCGGTAAATATCAAAATACATAAAGCAGAAAGAAAGGTCTGTGAACACAAATGGATTCCTAATTGATAACTGGCTGCTGAGCTACAGGATGGAGGGGTAAGGGCAACGATTGTCAATTCAAACAAGACCACAGACCATTCAAAAGAAACATGATCATAAAGCGCTGTAGATTTCTCAAGTTTAGCTGGGAGTTTTCAGAAAGCGGCAAGGACCATAGCAGCATCCTTCAGAACTGCACACTCGTTCTCTTCTCCCTGCCCCCCTCCAAAACCACATAGTTAGTAAAACCTTTGCGTTAATTACAAGACAGGGATAGAGGAAATAAGAACTAGCTTTGAAAATAAAAAGGAAAAAGAAAAGCAAACCCTTTATAGTTAACTCCATCTTAAAGCAACTATTAGTTACTTATGTTCTGCTTTCGTCTTTCCAGCTATGCTCACTTACGTATATTATTGTCAATATCTTTGAAAAAAAGAAAAACAATGTAAGCATTAAACATTTTAAGGATCTTTCACAAACCAAATGACAGTAGGTTTTTATTAACATATCTTACAGTGTTGATTATTCCTAGTTTTATAATTTCTGCTTAATTATAAAGATTGATTTAGCTTCTACAGTAATGTACTGTATTTAAATGATCACTCATACAAGATATCACACCAGTACATTTTTTTTGAATAATATACACACATCACTCTAACTTGGACCTGTTATTTTTAAAAGTGGGTTTATAAATGGGACTTATAAAAGTTATAGGGGAAAAATTAAAGTTCTAGTTTAGCAGCATGCATGTATGTATTCAAGTACGATTTTCAACCAAGTGCTTTTTTAAAACTTACTGGTGACTAATTCACCAATATCAAAATAAACACTATCAAACCCAAATTTTAATGTTAAGGCTAATATTTTCACTTCACATCCATATGCACAACCATAAAACATTCCATTTTAAATATGTAGTAATCAAAGTCTGAATACATTATACCATGTATATATAGCATAAGAGTTTCAAACTGTAGAATTATTCAAGTTCATGAATCCTGAAACAGTATTTACTAGAGATGTAAATTAGCATTTTGCTCTTCAACCACACTTACAAATGGTCTGGTATTTATAATGACTGATGCAAAAAATATGACAGGCTGAACTTATGATACATTATTTTAAAAAGTAGCAATGTGTTGGAAAGGACAGCTATTTAGTTAAACAGAAATCATTCTAATCTTTCAGAAAGTTATCTTAACATTTTGGAAATGTATATAAAAATAGCAAGCTATTTCCGCATATTTTATTGTAGAGTTATAGGTAATTTTTTGCCGTTTTCAACACATTTGAATATGTACTGTTCTGCTCTCTCTATTTTAATGCAAGGCCATCATTTAATGTCCATTTGCATATTCTGTAATGTCATGTCATTCAACAATTTTTAGAATGTAGATCTGACTTTATTTTTACATTTTACCATTAGATTTTTTTAGTTCATTTTTCCATGTAAAAATGTAATTTTACATAACAAGCCACGTAAGTCCAAAGTACCAGGAATTGCTTGATAGCATTATGTATGAAATAATCATCAAATTAATTATTTGGAAGAAAAATCTTGGTAGCAATATATAACATGCTTTTCTGTAATCTTCCTTCTCTACTAACAGAGTGGGTTTTAGCTCAATCATTCCCATTCTTACTAATTCAAAAACCCTACAAACATAAATTGCTTTTCACAGCAGCTTCTAAGAATGCAGATGCACGGCTCATTAATGAAGGTCATCACTATTTAGCCTTTTTTTTTTTCTCTTTTAGGAAACCAAGGAGAAATAGCAGTGATTACATTGCACAAATACAATATAGCTGAACCTCTTGAACTGATAGGAAAGTTCCAAAACGATGCTTCCTTTGTGGGGAAGTCTGAGCATTTCTAATCCAACCATTTAAACAAAAACTTGGTTGGTAATAAATGGTGGGCATGAGCAGAATCGAAACCTGCCATGTGTATGCTCTTAAAACTTTTGATTTTATAGTAAAATCTATTTGTTACTATTTCGAGTACTTTATCCAACTGAAATGGCAAATTTTGATTTTTAAGGACTCCCCCCCAACCACAAGCCTCCCAAAATGTACTGTATTATATTAACAGCAGCTATCTACTTATTTTACAACTATTTCAATTATTTACCTGGGGAGAATATTTATGAAATTCCTGAGAATGAATTAAGTTTTCAGCAAAGCCTTAAACTTTTAACAGATTCCTCACAAGAAAAAATTTTAAAGTTCTACTATTAGACCAACTTTTACTATACAATATTTCACATAAATCATGTTTTACATTTTTTTCTAATTACATACAGCAAAAATCTCAAATCAACACAAGAATGGCAGAGGGAAAAGATGCATTATGTTTAGCAGATGCAAATTAAAACACACAGATATAAAGAAGCAGTAAAACTTTAAATAAATCACACCCACTCTAAGTATCAATGAATAGCTGATAAGCATTGCTGGGAGAATCAGTTTCAAATAATTTTGTCAAATTGTGCTTATTAATTATAGATTTTTTAAAAAATGACCACTAAAGAATGATATAATTTGTTACTTGTTATGTTTTCTCCAGATATTTTAAAAAAAAATATTATACCATTAATGTGATTACCAAGCACCTAATTTTGGAAAGGCTTTATAACGTATGTTTTCTTTTCCTCCCTCAGCAAAAGCGTTAATCCTCCAAATTAAGTTAAAGCTTATTGTTGATAAATTCTTAATGACAATGATGATATAATACAATGCTGAGGTGGTGCGTCACAGCCCATTGTAATGTGGACCCCATCTTTTATTGATGTGATCAAAAGTATGAGAAATCCACTGTTGTTCAAGAACTTTGTATCTTTCTTTACAAATGTAGAGAGGTTTGCCTCGCCTAGAATAAAAAGGAGGGAAAAAAGTATTAAAAGTAATAAAATACAATGAAGATTTCACACATGTTTTTTTAACTAGATTCTTCAGGGCAAAAATGTCACATAGTAATATGATTTATTTCATGTTCCCTTAGCATGTTGATGAGGAAAATGTCTCAAAAACTAGAAATAGCTATAAATTAATGACAGAATTTCTTAATATAAAAAATTACTATCATTATGAAGTCAGAAATGGCACATTGTTCTTACTGACAAAACTTCAATAAAATACCCGGATACTTCCATGCACATCTAACCTAAGATCCCGGTCTTCCTCTCCATGAGCGTCCAAATACACAGAACCCCAGAGGCAGAACCGGTGGCCTCGAATGATGATAATCACTGATGCATTGATCAAAAGGAAAATCCCTGTTCCAGCTCCACAGTTCTGAGAATGCTAAAAAATTAAAAATATATCAATTAACTTCATAATCAAATGGACTTTATAAGAATATCAAGAATCCCTTAAGTAAATTTCTTCTAAATAAAACAGAACTATTTTTTAAAATTTTAATAAGATTTCATCTAAGTTAAATTTACAATCTCATTTCTAACACTTTATCAATAATACATTAGGGGGAATTTGAGTAAGGATTATTTGGAGAAGCAATTAAAAGCCAACGTAAACCTAATTCAGAGGCTAGCATCTACGATAGGCTATATGACTGTTGTTTCATAGCACAACATTTTTAAAAGTACATATCATTAAAAAGCAATAGGAGTAGGGAAAGGAAGTAAATTGTACTTAAGAAAGGTTTTACTCAGTCTCAGGTGTTTGTTGTTTTACTTTTTACCCTTCTACTGGATTAAAAAGAACAAACATAACAAAAAACTAGAACAAAAGAACAAAATGCTTATACGTATTGTTTATTTTATTTAAAGAGTAGTTAAACCTAAACAGCTGGCTTGACTGTGTGTGTGTGTGTGTGTGTGTGTGTGTGTGATTTCCATGTGATATGAGATCTGAGTTTTCATAAATTTTGTATTATGTACTAATGCTTACCAATACACATTCACAGTAGCTTTGTTGCTTGCAACAAAGTCCTTTCAGGCATACAAAAGTACCACAAACAAGGCAAACGGCAGGATCTTTAGGAACCTTGGTGCAGACACTGCAGGTTTTTCTGTGGTAGTACTGAAAAATGGTGTTATAATTCTCAGGCAACTGGAGTAGGTGTGGTAATTTCCATCTTGACTCTTGAATAAGCAAGGCCTAAAACATTACCCAAAAACATTCATTAGTCCTATATGTGCAAGTCACTAAGACAAAACTCGTCTTTTTTAAAAGGATTTTTTAAGAAAGAATGGAAAACTGTCTCCAAAGATGTGGCTTATTTGCTTAATGCAAAATTTTAAACAGTTACACATTTTTAAAAACCAAGTTTTTACCTTTCTCAGATAAACAATTCATTGGCTTTTTCTTTAGGGAAGGTCACAGTTTTAACTCATTTCTATTTCAGTATTTTATAAACTGGAGTCTCCTCCTGAGATGTAAAATCTTCTTATACCTCAACCTAAGATCTTTTGTATCCACAAGTGCTAGGGCTACAACTCTTCATAAATTTTATGCTTACGTATAAAAAAAAAAATTCCAAATTAGTTCAATTTCCCTGTAGGATATATTTTATTGATTATTTTCAGGTATATAAAAATATTGGTAACAGCATGAATCATTTTTTCTAGGTGCTACTCCATTAACAGTTAAAGTAAAAAAAATGTATTATGAATCTATTATCTTCAGGAACTGTATAGACGGCAGGCAATTCATCTCACATTATCTACAACCATAATCTCACATTATCTACAACCATAATCTCACATTATCTACAACCATAATCTCACATTATCTACAACCATAATCCACTAATCGATGCACTAACTAAATAGCTAGCTTGGTGTTCATCAATAAATGGATAAAGTGGCCGTGGAGGCAAGGATAAGGACAACATGTGGTCTTACAACGTGCTATTTGCCAGTACTCAGTGCCCAACCCTGGACTCCAAAGATTGAATATTTTGTAATGGGTTGATTATATTGGAACCCTTCCATCCGTGGAAGGAATGGCAATTTGTCCTCACTGAACTTGATACCTATCTAGACTAGGTTGTAAAATTGCCCCGTAGCCCACACCCCATGGCCTCTAATCAGGAATTTTGTTCACAAAGAGAACTGTAAAGCAGCAGGTGGATGTCTATTGAATTAACTAATCTTAACATACACTCAATCATCTGAAGTAAACACTGGTCTTTTAAATGATAAACTACTTTGCTGATGAATTTTTATATGGCACCAGCTGGAAAACACCTACAGAATGAGGTATATGCTCCTACAGAATGAAGTACACGGTCTAAACAAGCAAGTGGCATATACAGGTGATCATTTTCTCATAGTTGGAATACACAGGTTCGGGAACTAGGGGTGAAAAGTGGTTGTGACATCTCTCATGATTACACCTAAGAATTCAGTCTTTAATTTCTGTTTCCCTGGTATTTTGGATTCTTCTGTGGTTTTAGTACCATTCTAAGGAAGCTATGTAGTATTCTCCACCACGAGATAAATACCGAGATTCCCTGAAAATAAGACCAGGTCTTATATTAAGTTTTGCTCCAAAAGACGCATTAGGGCTTATGTCCAGGGAATGTCATCCTGAAAAATCATGCTAGGGCTTATTTTCCAATTAGGTCTTATTTTGGGGGAAACAGTAGTAGTTCTGTGGAATTAGAAACTAAACTTGTCATGTAACCGTTCTAGGTTCTCCACCTCACTAGGAAAAGAAAGGGGATGGCTCACAACACTGTCTGGGGGGACTGACCCTGGCTATCAAGAGTAATAGAAATATTGCTATACAATTGGTAGCAGTGTGTTTGGAACTTAGAGACCACCCCACCCACCTCCACCTGCAGCCATGTCCCAAGCTTGAACAGTAAAAATGTAACACACACTATTACAGCCTTATATAAGCAAGACAGGATCAGTCACCAGAAGCTCAGACTTTGCAGAATGAAGTTTGGGTTACATGCTTGGTCAAACAAATCCAACCAGTTGAGGTGCTAGTTAATGAGAGTGACAGAAGAAAGTTATATATTTGACTATATATTACCTATAGCTTTATGCCTACCTTAGTTATAAATTTTCTTGCTTGCTCTGGTATACGTTTTTGCAACATTTTTCATTCTCTTTTCCTTTTTCTTACTATTGAACTCAGGGTGAGTAGGTACTAATTAAAATTGTCTAGACCACTGGGGTATTAGTACAGCAAATCATAGAAGGAATGGACATCTCCCTGAGCCTCTGGATTCAGAGAGACTCAGTGATATAACTGTTGGACGTAACTGCAGACTGTGTATCTGGGAAAGGGATGGATGTATCCGTGGTTGTAAGAGGGATGGTTTCATCATTTTGAACAGAGGAAGAAGTGAAACTGTGTGAATGAGAAGACAGATGTCTATGTGCCAGGCGAGTAAGATGTGAAGGTAGCAGGCCACCAGTGTTTTTTCTTTTCCATTTGTCTAGCATCCTTATCTGTCTTCTTATATTAATAGCATTACAAGTTCTTTTGAAAAATAACCTCTTTTCCTGCTCCATACAGGTCTGATGAAGTTGCCCCATCACAAGATCCTGCCCCATCACAGTGATGTATACATGATGAAAATTAGGCCCGATTCTCTCTCCCAGGGACCTGAATTTTCAGTGCACACATGGAGGGAAGGAAAGTGGGTGAGGCAGAGTCATCCAGTGGTAGCACTTCAGAGAAAACAGACCAGAGGTTTGTAACCAAAGAATCTTAGCTGATACAAAACTTGTGAAGTACTAATTAAGACTCTTTCAAGTTCACTGCTGTAGGACTATTTGGCTCCATTCACTGTTTATCTTGCTAAGTCTCTACACTCAAACTTAAAATCCCTAGTAAAGAAAATCTGGTTGCCTTAGGATCTGAGTCAGGGTTAGAGATAGAACAGAAGGAGTAGGGATGCAGGTCAGGTGGTGATGCATCAAACAACTGGTAAAAATGCTGTGTATGTAGAAATACATAAATAAATGTCTACTGTTCTGACTCTAAAACAAATAATTATCACTCAATCTTACAAAAAGATGAAATATTTTTAAAAGATAAATTCATATTTTCCATCAATATCCAAACCAATAAACATTCATCTAAAATGTAGGCTTGCTCTTATACTATCAAATAAGTTAATTTTTATCTATCATTTAACCCATGTCACATATGAAGACAAAAAAATTTAAGTATGCTCATCACTTTTTCTCCTATCCTGGTTCCACAGTTATACACATCTTACTCCAAATCATTCCTCAGAGGTTTTTGGACATCAAAATATAATTTCAGATTTTAGCTATAATTTGTGAATACAAAAATTACTAGACAGGAAAAAGATTTTATATACATAATACGCAAGGTTCAATTAACTTCTTGAATTTCCCTTTCCTGTAATAAAAAAGGTATCAGATGAAGTATTATCTCTTTAAGGATTTCAACAAAAAGAAGAAATGAACAAAAGCAGAAACATTTATTATTTATGCTTACCTTGCCTTTACTATTCATTTCAATGTTTTAAAAATTAAGTCTAGCCTGATTCCTCCATCAGAAATACCAAGTTTTATTGTCCCTTTGATGTTAAAATTAAAATTCTCATTTTCCCTGAAACTTGGCTCCCCTTTCATCAAGTCTGTTTCTGCCAATGACATCATCCTACCACCTAACTGTTCCACAAATATTTGTTAGGTGACTAATCTATATCAGTCACTTTATAGAACTAGGGATTCAAGGATAAATAAAAAATAATCTTTATTTGTGGAGCCACAATTCAGATACAATAAACAAAGTGATAAATATGGAGACTGTAAGAGACAGTGGCAACAGAACTGTGTACAGCACAACAGAGGGAGGGGGTTAGGACTGTAAAGGAAGATGGACTATCAGACAACGCTTTAGAGAAGAGGTAACATTTACCTTTGCAAAGCTTGATGAGTGATTAATTCAATAGGAGAAGGGTAGGAAGGTTGCTTTAGATAAAAGTACCAGCAATATACGCAAAAGCACAGATGTTTGAAAATATATTGCACACTTAAGAAATATTCTTTTGTGGTTTGAGCAAGATGGTGGGCAGGGGAGAGGTACAGAATGAGTTAGAAAGGCAAGAAAGATGGTGAAAATCCTTGAATACCATGCAAGGAGTCCCTGTCTTCCTCCATAGGCAATGGGCATCATCAATGGTGTTGAAACAGGAGCAGGTTCCTATCAGAACTATGTGTACTGGTTACTATTCTCCTAATGATCTGAGTTCAAGATCTTAAAGTCATGTATATCTAGTCACCAAGTCCTATATGTTTTTCTCCAATGTCTCTTGCACTGGTTACCTTCTCATTTCTACTATAAACAAACATCCAGATTTTCTTCACCACATAAACAATAATCTCTGGCTTCCTTCTCTCCTTACTTCAATTTACCTACCAAAAAGCCACCAGACTGCCTCCATAAAACACTACTTTCTTCATATTATCCATTTTTCAAAAACTGTAGTTCTAGCTATAGAAGAAAGTCTGAGGACCAAACCATGGCATTCAGAGCTACCCACTGCTGTTGCCACCCTAACTTTTCCAATTCACTCATCGCCAACACAAAACCTTTTACCAGCCAAGCTAGCAGCACTGGCTCAGCAAATTTTAAAGTTAAAGACGTGACCTTTTAGATCCGCTAATCCAAATCTTTGATTTTTATTTAACAGTTCTCTTTCTAATAAATAAACTTACAAATTCTTTGTCTCTCTTAAAATTCCTTTGTCTCTTCCAACTCTAATGCTATGATTATTTTAGGTATTCAATAAAAAACCTGACAATCTAAAACAAACTAAAAGTGACACACTAAGACCTTAGTTTTGTTAACTGAAATATTTCTGCTTTTACACTCATAAACGAGTAATATATAAGTAAACCACTTTTTAAATATAATTAGTTTAATAAATGCTGCCAAGAACAAATGATCTAAAATTTTAAATTCTTCATTATCTTACCTATTAATATATCACCACTATGGTAAGTGAATATATTCTTTTCACATACCTTTCCTTGTTCTGCATGTCTTTCAGTAAATGAATTTATCTCAGAACACCACTGAGATATAATATCAAATGCTGGAACTGGCCAATCCAGACAGGAGGCACTGATGAATGGATGTTCTGTTTGGTAAAATGTTGGCAGAAGTCCCAGGCAGCTGGAGAGAACCGAAAATTCTTCTTCTTCCTTTTAGACATGAAACAGAAAATTCTCAAGACATTGTATCAAGAACATTTCCCATTATAGATATTTTATGTATCATCCTCATTAATTGCTTTTGAATAGTAAGAAAACTTAAACTGAGTCAACTAAAGAAAAGGGAGTAGGAGGAGCAAAAAAGACAGACAAAGCTTCCAAGCTGTAAATAGTAGCCCCATGATATTTCTCTTTGAAATGTAACTCATACGTGCCATAGCAGCTGCTTCTTTTACACATTTGTTTTTAAAATTGTGTTGCCACATATCCGATGAATAAAGTCTACAGAACCTAGCTACTCTATGAAAGCAAATGTTAATTTGGGACCAAGGGAAAGCGACTTTTGGTTATAAAGACATAGGCTGTCAGTAAGGATTAAGACGAACAATAGTAGAAGCATGGAATTCACAAGAGGCAGTGCTAAATAATTTGCTTGGATCCTGAATGAGTGTGAAATAAAGTCAGTATTAAAAGGTGGGTGTTTGGAAAAAAAAAAAAAACCTAGAGATCTAAGTGCCAGGCAATCTGAAGCTCTATTCAGTAACAATAGAACCAGGGAATCAGTCATCCAAGGACGCTCATCCTGAACGGTGATTTTTAAGGTGCTTTTTCAGTCTTACAAACACCAAAATATATTTCCCAATCCGTTTTTATTTAACTGAAAAACCATGTAGGAGAGTAGTGTGTCTTCTTCCCCGTCCACTGGATCAATTCCTATCATCCTTCAACCTCCAGCTCCCCAGGGAAGCCTCCCTGACCCCACTTATGGGACCTTAGACTACCCAGCTCCGTTCAGATAAAATGAATCCTTCCACACCTTGTAAACATTTCTGTTCTTGGATATTTTCTATTAGTTACTTTAAACGTAAATAAGCCTTTTCTATAAGACAGTGGGAGTGTCCCTGGAAGTAGGAGCTCTGTCCTCCCAGGGCTTGACACATAGTAGAAATTCAACAAACATCTGTTTGCAAAACTCAACTAATTATGTAGAAAGTACAAAATTCTGAAATACGCTAAAAAAGATGAAAAACAAATTGATATGCAGGCTGAAAAAGATGTTAATTTTGAAAATCTCTAGAAATGAGGCCACAAGTTCCCCATTTATATAGCTATGTAAAGAAAGCATTAAAAAATATGTTTTTCTGGTATAATTTACAGAACCATAAAATACACCAACCTTAAGTGTAGTTTCATGAATTCTGGTGTAGTCACGCAACCACTGCTACAATGAAATTTCAGAATAATTCTATTCCACCCAAAAATTCCTTTGTGCCCCTATGCAATCAATTTCAGCCCCTTATCCAAGCCCTTCTCCAAGCAACTGCTGGTGTGCTTTCTGCCATTATAGTTTTGAATTTTTTTTTTAATTTCATATAAATGGAACCAGACAGCATGTAGTCTTTTATTCCTGGCCTCTTTCCTTGGCATAATGTTTTGGGTTCATTCACGTTACAGGGTGTATCGTAGCCCATACCTTGTTATTACTGAACAGCATTACTAGCATCACTATATGGCAATACCACGTTTTGTTCATGCATCCACTTGTTGACGGACTTCTGGGTTGTTTCTGGTTTTTGACTACTCCAAATTAGGCTTTAATGAACACTCATTTGTAAGCCTTTATGTGGACATAAGCTTTCATTGCTTTCAGTAGATACCTAGGAGTGGGATTATTGTGTTGTGCAGTAAGTGTATGCTTAATTTTTTAAAGAAACTGCCAAACTTTTTCCAAATTTGACTAAAGCATAAAGCATTCCCACCATCAATGAATGAGAGTCCGATACTCCAACTCCTCACCAACACTTGTGACATAAATTTGTATTCCTGTAATGAACAATGATGTTGAATACTTTTTCATGTACTTTGTCATAAATGCTTGTTCAAATTTTTTGCCTTTGTGTTTTTTGTTTTCTTACTATTCAGTTGTAAGAGTTATTGATATATTCTGGATACAAGTCCTTTCTCAATGGATATTTTTTAATTGAGATAGAATTCATATATCATAAAATTCACTTTTAAAGTATATAATTCAGTGGGGTTTGGTATACTTACAAAATTGTACAACTGTCACCACTATCTAAATCTAGAATATTTTCATCACCTATTGTAAATGGAATTATTTTCTTTTTTTTTTAACCACTGAACATTTTACTGTTTCCATAATTTTGCTGTTTTTAAAGAATGTTATATAGTTGGAATCATACAGTATGTAGCCTTTTTAAATTGGCATCTTTCACTTAGTAATAGGCATTTAAGCTTCTTCCATGTCTTATTGGCTGGATAGCTCTTTTCTTTTTAGCGCTGAATAATTTTCCATTGTCTGGATGTACCACAGTTGGTCATCTACTGAAGGACATCCTGGTTGCTTCCGAGTTTTGGCAATTACAAATAAAGCTGCTATAAATTGGAATTATTTTCTTAATTTCATTTTCAGATTGCCCATTGCCAGTGCACAGAAATATAACTGATTTTTCTGTACATGTCTACAATCTTGCTGAACTGCTTTATTAACAGTTTTTTTTGGAGATTCCTTACAATTTTCCACATACAAAATCATCTAATTTGCAAACAGAGATTGTTTTACCTTTCCTTTTCATCCAGATGGCTTCTAGTTCTCTTTTTTACCTAACTGCTCTTTCTTGAACCTCCAATACAATGCTGAAAACAAGTGACGATGAGGGCAAACCTCCTTGTCTTGTCTCTGATATAAGGGGGCAAGCTTTCTTTCACTATTAAGTATGATGTTAGCTATAGATTTTTCATAAACGCCTTTTATCAGAACTTTCTATTCTGTTCTTTACTGCAGAATATTCCATTGTATGAATAAACTACCATTTATTTATCCAGTTCCCCATTGATGCATAACTTCAGATGTTTTCAATTTTTTACTTTTTTTTTGTCTATGCAGGTATCAATAAATCAATGTCCATATTATTATACCACAAGAAACATCTATAGGTGGAGTAGTCATAGTTATACTGAGATCAAAGAGAGTATAATATGCAATATTATAGTGGTTTTTACAGACTTAACACTGAAGAAAACTACCTGCACTCTTCCAAAAACGTTTTCGGTAGCGAGCAGCCGCATAGCTCAGATATTAATAGTGCAGACTTGGCATGCAGACTAAATGTGTTCAAATCCTGGCTGCTTTACTTACTAGCTGTGAATCTTGAGCAAATTATTCATCTCTCTGTGCCTCTTTCCTTGTCTGTAAAGTGAGGCTTATAATAGCTACCTCACAGTTGTTGGGAAGCTTCAATGAACTGACATGAGAAGCACATAAAACAGTGCTTAGCATACAGTCATAAATATATATAATAAATGCTAGCTATAATTATTAGTATCCATAGGGAATTTACTTTTGACAGAAGTATGAAAAAAATATTTAAAGGAGGTATATTAGAGCAGTGTTTTTTCAACTTTGGAGACTATGGGTGGATAGCATAGTCCCCTGTAAGTATATAATAACTGTTTGCTTCCAAGAAAAATACACATACACAAACATTTTATAAACAATGCTATGGAATTCAAAAATTAACTGAAGTCTCTCTGTTAAGAATTCCAGAGTTAGAGGATAAATAAGAGAGAAGGGATTTAAGTAGGAGAAAAGAGAACTATGTAGTTACTTTAATTAGTCCTAATGTGGTAGTAGAAATACTGTTAGACTAAGACATTTAACTAAATTAGGAAAGTCTAATAAATTACTGTGAGAGCAGGCTTGCTGTTGTCAGAACATGTATTAAGTACTATTCTTGATGATTTTCCAAGCTTAAAATGTTTGATTGAAAAATGTATTTATTAACGATGTGGCTAAATGTAGATTAATATGCAAAATTCCAATTGGATTTCTACATTTCAGCAATATATTAAAAATATAATTTTTAAATGATTCCATTTACAAGAAAAACAAACAAAAAACATGTACAGGAAACTTAGAAGCATTCTCTTTGGGATAGGGAATAAGGATGTTGACTCTTACTTCACTGCTCAAAATACTACTGAGCATGCATTAAGACAACAACAGAGTAATAAAGATTTGAAGGGAAGAAACAATATTGTCATTTTCAGATGATATAATCATAATTACATAGAATACCTAAAAGAATCAAAGGGCAAACTATTAGAATAAGAGAGTTCTGCAAGTGGCCAGTCACAAGAATTAACAAAAGTCAGTAGTATTATTCTATACCAGCAAGAAGTAATCAGAGAATGTCATAGAAAATAAGATAATTTAAAGAGAAACTAAAATTATAAAGCCTATAAAATTAGCTTTATAAAGAATGCTCCAGGGGAAGTCAGATGGCTCAGTTGGTTAGAGGGTGAGCTCTCAACAACAAGGTTGCCGGTCCAATTCCTGCGTGGGATGGTGGGCTGTGCCCCCTGCAACTAAGATTGAAAAAATGAAACGGTGACTAGGCTTCGAGCTGAGCTGCGCCCTCGAAAACTAGATTGAAGGACAATGACTTGAAGCTGATGGGCCCTGGAGAAACACACTGTTTCCCAATATTCCCCAATTAAAAAAAAAAAAAAAGAATGCTCCAGACTTTAAGACGATAATTAAAAAATTCTACGAAAAGCATTAAAAGAAGACCTGAATAAATGGACATATAAACTATGTTCAATGCCTTAAAACTATAAATTCAAAGCAATTTTCATCAAACATTTTGTAGGATTTAGGAAGAAAATTTACAAATTGATTATAAAATTTATATATAAGAATAAAGGTCCACATATAACTGAAAAAAAATTAGAAAAGAATTTAACAACAACAAAAAAAAGTTAAAAGAAAAAAAGGACACTCACCCTACCAGATATAATGTCTATAATGAAATCACAGTATTTACAAGTCTGTTACTAATACAGGAGCAAATAGCTCAATAGTATATATAATAAAGAATCCAGAAACATAGAAACCTGTTAGCATCAAAAATCAGTAAGAAAAAGTTAGATTACTTTATAAAAAGATTATTTTGTAAATAGTATCAGTCAGGAAAACTGTCTCATCAAATGGAGAAAAAATTAGATTTTTCACTTCATACCTTGCTACAAAATAAATTCCAGATTAAATAAAAAATCTAAATGTCAAGATAAAACTATAAAAATAATAGAAGAAAATACAAAATAACTTTATAATCTCAGATTGGAGAGGATTTTTAAAATAAAATTCCAAAAACATAAATCGTAAAGAAAAAAAGTGTTAGGTCTGACAGCATTAAAATTAAATATTCCTGTTCCACAAAGGGCAATACAGTCAAACAAACGTCTGTGAAAAGATATCTGCCATGAGTAAAACTGGCAAAACAGCAGCAAGATAATGACAAAAAAACCCATTTTAAAAAATGGTCAAAGAATAGGAATGGGAAATATACAGAGGAAAATTTAAATGACTAAGAAGTATGTAAACAGATAATCAATTGCATTTATAATTAAAAATGCAAATTAACTTAACTATAAGCATACACTTTGTACCCCTATGACTAGCAAATATTAGAACATTGGATAATAAGAAGTGCTGACAAGTACAGGGTGGAAACCAAGAACCTTATGTACTACCCGTGGGATGTGGACCTTGAGCAGCCATTTCAGAAAGCAACCAGGCAGAACGTATCCTATGGACCCAGCAATGCCACAAGTAGGTAGAGAATCCAGAGAAACTTTAAAGAAAACAAGACATCAGGTTCATCGCAACAGATTGTTTTTTCTATTGTAGCAAAGATTTGGAGACAGCCTAGATGTCCATCAGTCAGGATAAATAACAAATGAAATATATGTACACTGGAATACCACTATGCAGCAATAAGAAAGGATAATTTAGAGCTACATGATTAGGTCTAAATGGTCTAATATTTAGTAGAAAAAACATAACAAAGATACAAGATGTATAGCACAATACCAGTTACACAAATTAAACAGACACAACACACTACCTGCAGTTTACACTGACATACACATTACTTCTGAGGAGATGTGGATATGGTACCATGTGGAAAAGGGGGGCGGTATTAATACTAGAGGCACTATGCGCGGTGCCATGAACTGACCCGGGTGATCAATGAATTCATGCCTATGCTCCTTCAATCTTCCTCTCAAAATCAAAAAGATAATTTCAGGTCAAGAAATGAACAAGGGGGCCAATATAAATACTATCCAATGAATAAGGTAAATTCTAACTCTAACTGATTGTTAGCTTAGACATGTCTTCATCCTTCAGTTTCATCACTGTAAAATGAGAATCTGTTTTATAAGCTGGTTAATAAATAGCGGGTCATTATAAACTGCTTTGTAAATACCTTTGAGCAAATAAATGTTTAGTCCTTTCTCTCCCAAATAAAACAAAGGGCTATGAATGAATGATTCTCAACTTTGAGAACTACCAAAGAAAACATTAAAGGAAAACTGCTGAATGTATAGATTTGCAATTAGAATAAAAGGGAGCAAAAGAATAAATTTTAATGAAACATTTTTTGAATAAAAGTATGAAATATGGATAGCTGAAACAAAGAAAAAAATGTCAAATCCACAGAAGTTAAAGATCTATACCACACCACGGTTAACAAAAAGTCAAAGTGAATACAGTGTAAGAGAAAGCAAGTATATATACATATATATAGTACATGTATTTATATATTTTGTATTACATATATATTTATATATACATATTACAAACATATGTAAAAACAAAAAAAGATTATCCAGATGACAGAAATCTAAACAAAAAGGCGGGAAAGTTCATCTAAAGTTGTTACTTACTTTTCTCACTTCAGTTGAATATATCCACTCCAATGGTCCAACCAACCCCTCACCTTGAATATATGCAAAATACTTTCGTTCCGGCCCCCAGAAACCTGCTCCATATTTCCTCTACTAACTGGACCACAGAGGTTCAAGTCTCCCAGGCTCAGACCCAAGTACGGTAGACTCTGGTCCCTTGACTCACACATGTGAAATATACTTCTAAGTTAAAATTTAAATAACTATGAAAGAAAATATCTAATGGATGAATTTTTTTGAAGAGGAATTAGAGGTAAGAGAGATAAAAAATATTTAATGACATAATGGCCAATTTTTTCCAAATTTGATGAAAACCACAAACCACAGATCTAAGAAGCTTAATGAATCCCAATCAGAGGAAACATAAAATCCATTACTAGAGTTCTCAATAATGTTAAAATGTTAACACTATAATGTTACAACGTCAGTTTTTCCAGTTAAGATTTCAGTTCTAAATTAATATATAGAATCAATGTAATTTCAAACAAAATCCCAATAGGTTTTGTTTTTCGGTAGAAATTTCCAGGCTGATTAAAAAACTATATGGAAATGAAATGAATAGCCTTGAAAAAGGCTACCTTGAAAACTACCTTGAAAAAGAAGAACAAATTTTAAGGACTTACACTGAGTGATTTTAATTCTTACTATAAAGCTATGGTTAATCCCTTGGAGTTCTAGGCAAGATCACATTCGAAGAAGGGTTCCACTGCTAAACCTATGTTTGAAAACTCCTGCTGCCGTGTCATGGGAGCCAGGGGAGGGGAGAGATTGAAGGAAATAAGGCGTTTGGGATTGTGCTGCAATCAGGGTTCCTTAGTGACATTTGAGGCTACAAGATAGTATTGGTAGGGAGAAAAAACAGATTTTGTGGGGTTAAGGAGTGAGTGAGTGATGAGTGAGTGGAAAATAAATGCAGACAGTAATTACAGACCACAAGTAAGAAGAGAAAGGAAGGATGCAGATAAAGTATCCTGGTTGGGAAGCCCCCTCCTCTTGCCCATACTCACTAATATTAGGGATGGTTTCTTAAGTTAAAGGTGCTTTGATTAAAGCTATGGTCTTCAAGTGAGTTACTTGATTTGACAAGACCAAGATGCCACAGGTTTCTCACCCTATCCATTCTTCCAGTGACTACAAAATAGCTCTCAGACAACCCTAATGTTTGGCTGATAAATCATCATCATTTATTTTAGAAATATTTATATTTTTAAGTTCATTTTGGCTTTCCTGTACTTGGATTACTATTTAAAAAGAAAAATCCCACTGCTTAATTTAATCCCTATGTTAAATTTTTAAAAAAAATTTTCAATTACAGTTGACATACAATATTATATTAGTTTCAGGTGTGCACTATGTAATCCCTACTTTTTGTTTAAGAAGATTCTGCTAGAATATTGGTGCAGTACAGAAATGTGAAGAATTTTTGAATTTTTGAATTTGTTCAATATTGAGGACAAATGTAGTTTATCTCAAATCACTGGATAAACACCAAAGAATCCAAACTATGTAATGCAATGCTCAATTACTTAAGAAAGAAGGAAAAATCAACTGCTTAATTTCAATATACTTCAGGTTTCAAAGGCCATAAATATGATGAATGTCTAATTCCCACATCTAATTCACTGAAAACGAATGGCAGATAACGCCAAGAACATAATCTTATAAGCATAGTTTGGTTTACTTACCTTCTGGTTTCCTATCCTATCATTTTCTTGCCTACTCACAGTTTTATGAAATAGATTAAATCAGTGATAATTCATTCATCCAAGTTTTAATACAATTGGCTGCAAATCAAATATTTTGCATTCTAAAATTATACAAATACCATCATATCTTTAAACAACCAGCTTTCTGACCAACATAATTTTTAAAAGGATAGTAAAGGCAGATAATTAGTAATAAATATATCAGTAGAGAGTGATAAATATATCAATATGACAAAAACAGTAATAAATACATCAATATGAATACAACGATCCTGTTCAAATATTGGGCATTTATTATCACTGATCTAATCCCAAGCTGTTCAAATATCAAAATTTAGTAATATTATCATAAAAATAGGTGGGTGCTAACAAATGCAAAACTAACAATTGTAAATATTCTAAATATTCCTTTGAGTTAGACTAACATAAACGTGTATAACATTCTGCATACAGATATAAATATTATACTATACACCAGCATATTCCAAAAAATTAGCTAATTCAAAAAACAAGGCTGCCTACTCTCGATCATAAATTGTACCTGGCAGCTAGGTAAGTCTTCCCCAAAAAGGTGGTGCTGAAGAAGGCTGGTGATTCTGAGAAAAGGTAAGCAGAAGTCCTGCAGGTATTTTTCCATGGATTCAGGAGACCAAGCAATAGGGCTAACCTAAAGTTGAAAAACAAAGAAATCTGAACAATCTGAATGTAACAGATATAGCTTAAAAAATTATATTCATAATTTAGACAACAAAATCTAAAATTTTAACTAAATAACCACTACATCTGGTCTTAGAGAGAACATACCATTGCACATTCCTGAGTTCCTTCTTCATGGTATAATTTTCCTTTAGATAGTTCACTTATTACAAAGCTCAATAACACTTCATAAGATTTTTCTGCATCACACGTATTCTGGAAAAAATTAAAATATTCCATCAGTCATTGAAAAGTACAAAAAAAACTTCACATTGGAAAGAATACTTTTTAATGAGTACAGTATAATTGTGATTACATTATTTTTCAAGCATTTAAAACCTGTATACAACAGTATACTTCTGGATTCACAATGAAATTGGGTAGATGATTAAATACTTCTTCAAAAGACAACATATAAATTACATAACATATATATAAACAAATATATGATATAAACAAACATATGTAAATGATAGATGTTGACCCAGTAATTCCCACTACTGGAAATTCTTCCTAAGAAAATAATCCAAAAGAAAAAAATAACTATATACCCAAGACATTCAATAAAGAACTATGACAGTGAAAAATTAGAAATGATCAACAAAAGTGAGGCAGTTACCTAAATTATGATGTATCAACTCAACAGAATATTTTATAGGCAGTGAATTGGCAAATCAAGGTGTATGAAAAATGTTCATAATGTGCTATGAAAAAAGCCAGAGGTTTATATGTACAATCATTATAGTGGAACAAATCATATGTGCATGAAATTGAAGAAAATATGGACTACAAATTTTTTTCTTTTACAACTTCCCTCAAATTCCTCAAATAGGATTTGTACAAACTATTTAATGTAGAAATGAAATAGGACAATATATTTATTATAGAATGTACAGATATTACATTAAATAAGTCTACAAATTATTAAGCTTAATCTGCTTTTTGTAAGAAAGAAACAATAATGCCTATTTATAAATTCAAATTTCTTTCAATAAGATTTTTACACATAAAGAAATGCGCCTCTTTTTATATTCACTGAGATATTAGAGATTGTTACAAATTACAGTAAAGTGTAAATTGGAATGAAGTGATAACTTTGCTATAATGTCATATATTCTATTCATTAACTATACTTTTTAAATAATAAAATATAAAAATTGAGTAAATGCTACAGAATATAACTTTATCCTGAATTTTTGTATATCTTTGCATAACAAAAATCTGAGCAATAAATTATCTGCTGGCTAACTCATGAAATTTATTTCAGTAATGTTGGAGTTTTCAATCTTAGAACTTCCCTGAGTGTGCCTCTTTTGATAATCAGTCCTTTGCATTATATTTAAATCATTCCTCTTTCCTTTCTGCCATATTCACTCAGCCACGTAGTATTATCGTGTCCTGTTTTTTTAACTATAAAAATATCACAATATGTCAATCATTATATGTCAACTATACTTTAATAACAAATCAAGTCCTTTTATTCAACTCCTGTCAAATTAAAAAAAAAAAGAATATTAGATAAGACAATAATTTCATGCTTAAGAAAGTCTTATTAGTAAAACATATTTTATATAGGCAATATTTGAATAAACCAAAGAGTAGGATCATAAAGCTTAAGAAGAGAATTTTTGAGACCATGGATGACAGACCTAGAATCATGATCAGAAGAATCCTATGGGAGAGATGGCAAAGGTAAAGAAAAGGATCAAGGGTTGAGAGATACAATAAATGCTGTGTTGGGTAAGTGCTTTTTCTAAATAGTGCTTCTTAAACTTTTCAGGGGTGACAGACCCTTTGAGTATATGATGGATACTATGGTCCTACTCCCAACAAAATTAAACCAAACAACGGACTCCAGATTAAGAAATCCTGGTATAAACTCTCCTTTAACAGATATTCCAATGAACCAAAAGAACACTATTTATATATACTAAATGTAATGATCATTTTTCCAACACAACTAAACGTCATTATCAAATTAACTCTAATATCCCTTTCAAAAATACATAGTGCCTATATTTTTATTGCCCTAGGTCAGATTAGAACTGGCAAAAACCTGCTTTTACTGGGATTACCATATCTGAGGATAAGGAATTATAGGGATCGAATGAATGAGACTCAATGAAGAAAGAGAAGAAGGAAGAAAAGGAATGAGAGAAGAAAAGAACTAAAGGAAGAAATGAAAAATAAAATGAGGAATGATGATGCAGAAATTGAAGTAGTTATAGAAGTCACAGTGATATTATTTCATTACTCGTAAATATAGTTGTTGCTATTACTTATAATATGCTATATATCTAAATGTTTAGATCTACTGCAGAAAAAGCTAATAACGTGACAAACCAACATATGGAATATCATAATTTTTGTTTTCATTCACTAAAGCAATTTAATGTGGCTATAAACTTCTAATTTCAGTTCTGATAAGAATCTGACTCATATTGTTTTAAGTATTTTTAAAAATAGCTAACAATTATCAAATTGAGAAAGAAAATTGACAGAACAGTTACCTAAATTAGTTCATGTTCCTGCCATCATAGATTTACAATTGTCTAATTTTCTGTCACTAAGGTCTCATTTTAGCAGTCAGATAAACTGATTTAGACCCAAATCACATCAGAAAATATTTCAAATTTATAGTTTTTCATTAGATAGTTTACTAAGAAAACAGTTAAACAATGACCGCATAGAAACATAATACACTCAATTTGAATACTAAAAATCCAAATACCAGATTTAGTGCATTCAGAGAATTGAAAAAATATATAGAAAAAAAGAAAGATAATTTCAGAAGACAGAATAATCGACTAAGAACAAGGAGGAAAAAAATCATTGAAGGAAAAGACTGAAATCCACTTTAAGAACTTAGAGTAACAAATTTTTAGAAATCATATATTCCAAATTCTCATTTACTTTTTGAAAGCTAAGAGTTTTTATACCTTTACCACAAAAATAATATTTCTACTGAGTGGTAGGAGTTTGGCCTAGTATTCAAGTTCAATGGCCAACCACCCATGTCCCTAATTAAGACATAACGAACATTGTGATGATAGTATACTAAATTTTGTACATATAATCGTGATTTGAGAGTAAATTAGTGATAAAAGTGAAGGTTATCTTGAATATATTTCATGTATTTATAATTAATTTTCTCTCCTTTGATAAAAGTAGATATGGTAACAAACTTTTCAGTGATGTGCAAAACCTCTTTAAGAGTTTTATAAGCTAATCAAAAGGTTCAATTTACACTACGCCTATTATTTTTTCCTACCAATTTCCCCAAATAAACCCTGAAGTAACTTCTTATTTTAACCATCTCTAAGCTAAACCACTCAGTCAGTTCTTTGGTTCTATACTATATTCTATTTGTTCTCAAGCCACTGAAAATACCTAATGTTTAATTAAACTTGCATAATTTTTCTAGATTGTTCACATAATTTTGACTTAAAGAGAACACCTTTAAATTTGATAAGAATTTATATATATTCTAACATGAGCAAAAAGCAGTAAAGAGGCATAATTAAGAAAAGGTTAGGGGCTGGCCCGGTGGCTCAGGCGGTTGGAGTTCCGTGCTCCTAACTCCGAAGGCTGGTGGTTCGATTCCCACATGGGCCAGCGGGCTCTCAACCACAAGGTTGTCGGTTCAACTCCTCAAGTCCCGCAAGGGATGGTGGGCTGCGCCCCCTGCAACTAGCAATGGCAACTGGACCTGGAGCTGAGCTGTGCCCTCCACAACTAAGACTAAAATTAAAAGGACAACAACTTGAAGCTGAACGGCACCCTCCACAACTAAGATTGAAAGGACAACAACTTGAGTTGGGGAAAAAAAAAAAAAGTCCTGTAAGTACACACTGTTCCCCAATAAAGTCCTGTCCCCCTTCCCCAATAAAAACAAGGTTAGGATTTTTATATTTAGAAGTGATGAGTGAAAAACCATCTTTGGATTGTAACTGGGGACAGACACAAGGAAAAACTGACAGATAATTAAAATAGGTAAGTCTGCAGAAAATTTATTACGTCCTCACTGTGTTAGCACAATTTTTATAACTTCTCTAAGTTTAAGGCTTGCAGCAAAAGCAAAACAAAACTGCCCAAATATAAAGAGGTAAAGGCCAAGGTTTAGAGATAGATGCAGAAGACCTCAATGTACAAGGAAAACGTTTTAAACTTTTTTTAGCCTGAAGGTATTCCATTTCCAATTAAAATATTGTTACTAACTCATTTTGCCTTTCAAACACCTAATCTCATTCATTCATATCTCCAACTTAAATGAGTTTGCCGCGCTACTAAATGACAAATTCAGACAAGATACTCACCTTTTTGAGAGCTCCTGTCTGTTTCCAGGCTGACCTATCTTCCTCATTGCATTTAATTGAAAGTGCCGCAAGAGCTTGTGTGTATAGTAGGGTAAAAAGTACCTTCACTATGCAGGTGAAGTGGTCTATAAGAGAAAGAGAAGATCATTATTTCTTTGGAATCAAGACAGTTTGTACTCAAGAAAATTTCACAAATATTTGCCTTCCCTTGCATGTGCAATTGGTTTTTGCTCAACACTTAAGTAGCTAATAAAATGAGATTATAATGTGATGATATATTTTCTACCCAGAAGATCTGAAATTATGAAAGCAAAGTTCTTTTATTCATCCACAGAAGGCGTAAATGAGAGGCATTTAGCACAAGGGAAAGTGTGCTACTTCAGAAGACCAGAGTGCTCATGCCACTCAACCTTGGAATAACTGTGTAACCGAGGCAAAGCCCCTTACTGGACACCAGGTGCTTATTAACAATAGCTGGGAGTTTGAATGCTTACAACCAATACTTCACCCACTCCTAATATGATACAGATCTTATAATATAGTATGTAATATAATACAATATAAAACTTCTCAAGTTAAAAAAAAGAAACCCCAATATTTTAGGTACTCTTGAGTTTTAAAACTCAGTGAAAACTATAACAATGCAAAAACAATAGTAACAATAATGTAAAATGCCTCGTAACGCCTGGCACATATTAAGTACTTAATAAGTGGTAGCTTAATAATCATTATTAACATTTATATTGACCTAATAACTTAGAAAATTTCCACAAATGTCTCACTGAATCCTCAAAACAGTGTCAGTTGGACAAGTGAGCTTCAAAAGGATGTGCCTGTAATAACAAAGCTACTAAGCACCCAGGTCTGCACTGGAATCCGTACAGACCATTCAGAGTCAGTATTCCTTCTATGATATTACGCTGCTCCCTTAGTAAATGGGTATTACCATTTAATCAGTTGCTAAATTCAGAAACTTGCAGACATTCTTGCTACTTTCCTGTCTCTTTCTCCCCACATTAAAACAAATCACCAAATCCTGTCAATTCTACTTTAAAATTATCTCACAAGTAAATTCCAAGACCCTGGATCAGGCTTCAATCCTTTCTTTCCTAAATGTATAATCTCAGACTAAATGGCTGTGTTGGGGTCCTCAAGACCACCTCCAGGTTTGATGATTTACTTGGAGGACTCACAAGACTTAGCATATAGTCCTATGACTTATTACAGCAAAAAAATACAAAGGTAAATCAGCAAAGGGAAAAGACATATTGGGTGAAGTCCAGAGGAAACATTCAGAGTGCTCTTCCAGTAGGGTCACACAGGATATGCTTAATTCCCAGCAATGAATTATGACAGCACACGTGAAATATATACCAGGAAAGTTCACGAAGAGACTCAGGGCCCAGTGTTTTTATTGGGAGCAGGTCACACAGCAGCCTCTGCTGTTACATACTAATGTTCTAGACTCCCAGGAGGAAAACAGGTGTGTTCAGTATAAACCACAATGTTTGTACAGACATAGTGAGCCACTCTTAACAGTTCTGCGGATGATGGAACTCCTCCCCAAATCAAAGTTTCCAGATGCCAATCAAGGTTCAACCTTATCAGCAGGCCTTTCAAAGGATAGCAGTCAGGCCTTCTAAAGTCCCTCTTTTCCTTGCAGTGGTTTATCCACATCACCTCTTAGACCCCTGCAAAATACATATATACATACATATACATATACACAGACAGACCGATTTTTTTAAAAGAAGTATTTGGCATCCTTTCACTAAGTCTCACTATAAGCTGAAACACTCTTTCCTTCCTTATAGCCTGGCTAACTCTTAAATGAATCAGATGACATCTTAAAGTCATTTCCTAAGGATTGTCTTCTCTGCTTTTAGTGTGTGTGTGTGTGTGTGTGTGTACCCTGTCTCTTACCCATGTTGATGGGTTGGGGTGGGAACCTAAGCTGAGCCAATCAGAGTACCTACCCGGGATTCGTCTAACTGGAGGCAAAGGAAAAGTAAAAAGATGAGTCTGGAAGTACCAGAGGTCATGCTCCTGGTCTATGGCAGAGACTGGCCACAGCAAGAGTGAATGAAGCAGATCCACAGAGAGAAGGAAAGACCCAAGATGGCAAGAAACCTGCCAGCATCTGAAGTCCTGCTTCTGGTCATGCCTATGACTTTCACAGTTTGGTTATATGAGTCCATCAGTGCTTATAAATGGATTTCTAAACAGCCTAACACCTTAGTACTTAACACATGCTAGAAAACACACAATAAGGAGTGGGGGAGGGAGGGCGGGAAATGTCTACAAGCATGTACAGGGTGTAATGGGAACAAACATGAGGAGGAACTAATATAGACGAAGGGCAGGGCATAGGGGGTAAAAGCTACCACCTCCACCAGGGGAGTCGGTCTTGAATGATGAGGAGAAATAAGCCTAGTAAGGAAGGTGGGGATAAGATGAGGTAAGGGAAGGGGGATTCCAGACAGAGGAAGCGAAGCCATTTGTACAAGGATCACAAAAAGAGCCTAAAACTCACAAGAACTGCAAATTGTCCAGTGTTTAAGTAGACTACAAATAGTGATTTTTGAGAGATGAAGCTAGAAAAGTACTCTTGGGCCAGCCCAGTGGCTCAGGCGGTTGGAGCTCTGTGCTCCTAACCCCAGAGGCTGCTGGTTCAATTCCCACATGGGCCACTGGGCTCTCAACCACAAGGGATGGTGGGCTCTGCCCCCTGCAACTAAGATTAGACACAGCACCTTGAGCTGAGCTGCCGCTGAGCTCCCGGATGGCTCAGTTGGTTGGAGAGCATCCTCTCAACCACAAGGTTGCCGGTTCGACTCCCGCAAGGGATGGTGGGCTGTGCCCCCTGCAACTAACAACGGCAACTGGACCTGGAGCTGAGCTGCGCTCTCCACAACTAAGACTGAAAGGACAAAAAAACTTGAAGCTGAATGGCACCCTCCACAACTAAGATTGAAGAACAACAACTTGACTTGGAAAAACGTCCTGGAAGTACACACTGTTCCCCAATAAAATCCTGTTCCCCTTCCCCAATAAAATCTTTAAAAAGAAAACAAAGAGCATAAATAGAAAAGTACTCTTTATGTGAAGACCAGCTGTTGCAAACTGTCGTCTACCTGTCTGAATGCAGCCTGCAGAGATGTTTGATTTGCCTTTACCCTGTTTTACTTTTTGTTACTGACATTTTAAAACAGGGTATTTCTTGTAAAAGTCCAGAATCCCACTTACTTTTGGAAAACAGGAAGATATGGCAATACTGGGTCCACATTTTTACATGCCAAGAATTACTTGGAGCTGAGTAGTAACTGGACTTTTGGCGAAGTATACATTCTCTAGTTTGTCACAGTCTCCCACTCCCAATTATATCGAACCAAAGACTATTTCACAAGGAGTCAGTATATAATATTATTGTTATGAATTTAGACTATGAAGCCAAATTGTCTAGATTTGAATTCTGATCCTTCTGATCTTAGGCAAGTTAGTTAAACACTCTGTGCTTTTCACATTCTTTATCTGTTAAATGGGGATATCGCCAACCTTAAAGGGATTAAGTGAAATAAGGTTTAAACACTTAAATGCTTAAAATATGATTGGCAACAACAATTAGTAAATATCTGTTGTTATTAATATTACTATTTATATTACCTGTTTGATATCTATAGACATTTGATTTATAGCACCTAGACCAGGCAACGAAAAGCCACCAAAGCATTTTAAGCAGGACAGTGATATTAGATTTGCATTCTAAAATATTCACTGATGCTTATTAGGAGGAAGGGAGTGAAACAAGACAAGACTAGAGGCAAGAACACCGATCAGCAGATAGCAGAAGTACTATACTGAGAAATTAGATGGCCTGAACTAAGGAAAAGTAATGATGAAGGAGAGAACGGGTCAAATCAGAGAAATATTTAGATGACAGAAATTGTAAGATTCGGTGGAGCTTGGGAGGTAGATGATGATGGTAGTCTCTCACTGTATATAGTAGTAACACTGACTAAAATGGAAAACATTAAGATAGAAAACAGGAAGAGAGCAAGTTTGGATGGAAAAAAAAAAAGAATATTATATACGTTGAGTCTGAAGCATGTGCAGGAATTTGGGCCCGGAACTCATGAAGGAGTGGAGCTAGAGATTTGAGACTCATTAAGAATAGGTACAGATGAAGCTATGGAGAAGAAGATAAAATTGAGAAGGGGACAGGAACTAAGGAACAGCCCAAAGAGTGGTGACAGGCGAAGGTGAATGAGAAAGAGCCTTGAAAATTAGTAGAAAAATAGACAAGGAAAATCAGGAAAGAACAGTATCACCAAAGTCAAGAAAAGTACTTCATGACTTAATAAAATGTTTTAAATCAATGATGAAAATTATACAATTTGTCTACTAAGCACAAACAAAATGATCTTAACCAGGAAGTCATTTATGCGGCCTAGAAACATCACTCACATATAGCTTCTTCTTGTAAACTACATAAATTATTTTTAGTTAAAAAGAAATAATGCATTTGAAGAATGACAGCTACTGTAAACAATTTTAGCTTTTTGTAGCAAAGTACAAACTAATTTCTATTTTCAGTCAATTTGCCTTATCACCATTTTTAAAACTGGTAGTTTAAATCACAGCTTAAGCTTAAGTTCTCGCTTTCTCTCATTCATTTAACAAATATTAATTTATTGAATGCTTACCATGTGTAAAATCGATGCCTTTTAGGGACTCAGAAAAAAACAACAAGAAAGCACTCAGATGAAGGGTATATTAGGTCAACAGGCTGTTATCGTCCAAGGTTGCAATAGAGAACAAAGCCCTTCAAACACAATTATCAAAATTTAAAAAGGAGAAAAAGGATTGAACATCTACTCTCAATGTGCTTTAAAAAAAAAATCCACTATCAAAACACCTGAGGATGAACAAAGATATCAATACTTATTTGAAATGTCTTAGAAGCAAAGAGACTTTGAACAACACAGATTCTAAGTTTTATAGTGCTATATAGCATGATAGGAGAAAGGGGGCAGGGAGACATGGTACTTTCAATTCTGCTCAAAGTAAAAGCTTGCTCCTATTGATCTAATAAGATACAAGTGTTTGGTGAGGTAGAAATATTAGCCTGAGCTCTTTAAAAAGTGAATTTTTCCTTAGAATCACAAATGAAAACTATATTCTTTAATTCCTATTCTAAATTGCTATGAGATTAAACTACTAAATAAATGCCACATCTCCATTACACTATTTCAGAAGATGAAGTCATGATTTTTATAGTAATTCATCATTTTTAAGAATTTGAAACATAGCTCATGAAATTAACTTTTTAAATAGATACCATATGCAAATCTTTGTCTATATTTATGATTTTTCTTCACAAGATAAAATCCTAAAACAGGAATAGTTCAAAGATATTGACATTAACTGAAACAACAGCTTGATTCTGGAATGATATCAACAAAATCCGAGTAAACCATATTTTCTTCAGTTGGTAAAGCATGAAAACACAATGGGAAATTTTCAAAAATCAGACAATTAAATATTTAATGAGTAACCACTCTATGTAATGGCATGTGTGCCAGGTTTCACAAGAGTAATCCAAGATTCAGATGCTTACATGAGTTCCTTTCCCATAAACTGTTTTAGAATGCTTCAAATTTCTTTTAGGACATGATAGAGCATATGTAAAATAACAAAACTCTACAGAGGAAAATCATGCAAGCAAACAAGACATATTCTGAAGACAGTATCAGGTACTTTATTCTTTTTCTAAAATTACCAAGAAAAATTTTTGTAAAAAAAAAATAAACTATTCTAATGCTTCCATAAAGCACTTTGTACATATCCACATCACATCCAATTTGTGATGTCCTTTTTCGTGTGATAAGCTCAAGTCTACTTCCTCTTTGATGAGTGAAGAACCCAGTTTAGTAACACTTCCTTGGACTTAATCAACACAGAACTGAGAAAAGATCCCAAGTCCATCTAACAACTAATAAGATAGTTAAGGCTGTTCCCTTGGGTACACTTCAGAACAATTGAGGTTTGGGTCTAATAAACTGCAAACATTTTCAACGAACATTATATAGAAGTGATAATATAAGATATAAAGGTTCAAACCAAAACAATAGTTTTCCTGAATGTCAAAATAGAAAGCAATTTACCAGCAAATTGGACATTTGACACATCCATTCCACAAACATTTACTGACCATATTATGTACCAGTAGGCACTGAAGAAACACATGAGATACTGATAGTCCTGGAGGAACTGATAATCTAAAGAGGGAGATATTATAGAAAATCTACTATTATGACAATGAGACAAGTGTCAAAATAGAACTATAGACAAGTAATTATGGGAAAGAGAAAAAGGACATCCAAGAGAAAGGCTTCCAGGAATGAGTAACATTCAAAGTAAAGGACCACCAGGAGTTATTAAGTGAATAATGGAGAAATGGTAAATATTTAAATATGTTCAAAACTCTATCTTAAAAAGAAAACAAAAAAATAACCCCTAGATATATATCCATATGTAGCTGCTGCTCTCTCCCCACGTTAATTCTTGATAATTCTCTCTGCTCATTATCTCTGTTCTCTCATCTCCCTCTCTTTCGTATCCCACTATAATCTGCTTCTGACTATAACTACTCAAAAGCATTTCCTTACCGATATTCCTTATTATAGAACTATTTATTTGTCTGTGGCCAGGAGTCCTCAGGAGAATTTATAAATAACTCACTGTTAGGGGCCAAGATTCTTTACAAAATCTAGTAAGAGATATAGAATTTCCAGAAAAAAAAAAGTATACATAAATATAAAATATCATTTTAAGAGATTCATGGATTCCTTGAAGGCAACTAATGAACTCTTAAACAACAAATTAAAAAGCCTTGGTCTGAAAAAGCTATCAAAAGACTGGGGTCTTATCAACAGGACACACACAAGACAACAAGAACCAATCACAAGTGTTTAAAGAGGTATTCTACACTGCAACTAAAAGACATCAAATTTGTTAAAAATCCATGAATTCATAATACGAAAATAAGTATCTTTGGAGGATGCTTATAAAACACTCACTCTTCTGAAAACTGGTTAATAAAAATATCAAGCATTTATATTGCCTTTCCTATAGCAACTCTGCCATTGGGTAAACAGTTACTGAGAAAAAATTGCTTTATAAGAATTCCGCCTAACAAGTGAAATAATTAAAGAATAAGTCTAGGCAATCATCAATAGCCTCTATAGTCACAAAAAGAGAGACAATTACCTGATGAAAGTATGTAACACTGTCCAGAAAGTATTTTTTCAAAAAGGAAAAAAAATTAAGAAACTGAATTCAGTTGTCTAGACCTATTTGTAGGAAACACACAGGAACATAAGAACATGTTATTAAATGACACAGTGGGGATACAATCAGTAAAAAACAGACAAAAGGCCCAGATTCTTCAACAAATAAAATGTAAATGGGGAGAGTGGAGGAAGGAAACCCATAGATTTAAAAGAAAAATAAGAACAAAATCCAATGTGTGCACCTTTTTTGGATCCTAAATCAAACAAACCAACTGTAACAAATCATGTGCAAGAAGCAACTACATAAACTGAAAATTGACTGGATATTTAATAATATTAAGGCAAAATAGTCCATTTTTACATGGGTTAATAATAGTATGGCTATGGTTATCGAAAGAATCTTTATTTTTTAGAGCTACATCCTAACGACTACATGGACAAAATGATACGATGTCTGGGATTTGCTTCAAAATAAAACCGGGGGAGGGGGGGGGGGAGATGAAAAAGATGAGGGTATAAATAAAAAAAGATTGGCCATGAGTTGATAATTGGTGGGTACATGAGGTTCATTAAACTCTGCTCTTTACTATTATAAATGCTTGAGATACTCTAAAATAAACAGCTTATTTTTAAAGCCTTGGCTTGTAAGAAAGCAAAACTGAGATGCTTCCTTTCTCAAAGTGAAAAAAACAAAAAACAAATAACTCAATTAAAAATGGGCAGAGGACCTAAACAGACACTTTTCCCAAGATGACATACAAATGGACAACAGATACATGAAAAAATGCTCAACTTCACTAGCTATTAGGGAAATGCAAATCAAAACCACAAAGAGATACTACCTCACAACTGTTAGAATGGCTATCATCAACAAGATAAATAATAACAAGTTTTGGAGAGGATGTGGAGAAAGAGAAACCTTCATATACTGTTGGTGGGAACACAGATTGATGCAGCTGCTATGGAAGGCAGTGTGGAGGTTCCTCAAAAAATTAAGAATAGAATTACCATATGACTCAGCAATCCCTCTTCTAGGTATCTACCCAAAAAAATCTAAAAACATTTATCCATAAAGTTATACGTACCCCTATTTTCATTGCAACATTACTCTCGGTGGCCAAGACATGGAAACAACCAGTATCCTTCGATAGATAACTGGATAAATAAGATTCGGTATATATACACAATGGAATATTACTCGGCCGTAAGAAAACATGCAATACTGCTATTTGCGACAACATGGATGGATCCTGAGATTATCATGCTAAGCGAAATAAGTCAGGCAGAAAAAGTTGAAAACCATGATTTCACACATATGTGGGCTATAAAACTGAAAGCAACAAAGAAACAAAAACTCATAGACACAGACAACAGTTTAATGGCTACCACAGTGTAAGGAAAGAGGTGGCGGTGGTGGAAGAGGGTAAAGGCGATCAAATATATGGTGATGGAAGGAGAACTGACTCTGGGTGGTGAATACACAATGCAATATATAGATGATGTATTATAGAATTGTACACTTGAAACCTATATAATTTTACTTACTAACAACTACTCAATAAATTAAATAAATACATGAATACATGAATACATACATACATACATAGAATGGGAAATAATAAGCACCCTTCTGTCTCTCTTTCATAGATAGGCACTGTTTATGGGATCCTGGAAACATAAGATAGTCTATAATCACCAGTACCAGATGTTCCAGAGAACCCTGGAATCTCTATCCTGTAAAGCATGATTCAACAGAATCAAGAAGCTCCTCAACGACAGAGAGGTGGGAAAAAACAGCATGATCCAAACCTGAGTAATTAAACATCAGCATGATCCAAACCTGAGTAATTCCTAAAAATTATGATGATTTTATGTTTTAAATCCTGGAATTTCAAAAAAAAGAAGAATTTTAGCCAAGGAAATGTTTTGTGTGCAACTTCCAAGAGGGCTTCTTAAAAGAGAGGGTGAAGTTTCTTCCTCAACTCAAGAACCTGTTGCCTTAAACAAGACTGTGATGACTGAACTCTAGCAACTGGCTTGGAACACGATAAGGAATGTGATGCTGTAAAGTAGGAACTAACCAACCTACCTCCTACCTTCAGACTTCATTCTACACAAAAGAAAAATAAACTTCCGTCTTACTTAAGTTACTGTTTTATTTGGGGTTTCTTCTCTGTCATATACAGCCAAACCTGATCCTAAGTTACAAAAGAACTAAACATGAACACCTGAAAATAGTGATGTATCAGAAGTTACTTTCAAGCTTATTGTTGGAGGCAGTGATGTGATAGATATTATGATACATAAGACACAGGACCTGAAAAGAGATCAAAGAAAATAAACACTCGTCTTTAATATATTAACTCAATCTTCTGATGAGAAAATTGGTGTAAAAAAGTGCTAAACGTTAAAAAGCTTAAGGTACTGTGTTTCCCTGAAAATAAAACCTAGCCGGACCATCAGCTCTAATGCGTCTTTTGGAGCAAAAATTAATATAAGACCCGGTCATATATGATATATTACATGACATGACATGACATGACATGACATATAACATAGCATAATATAATACCGGGTCTTATATAAGATCGGATCTTATTTTCAGGGAAACACGGTAGGTTTCTGCATCACCTTCGGATAAAATCATAGGAAGCATTTAACATTCTAGCACATACAAATGGTAATACAGAGGGTGCCAAAAGAAAGCATACACATTTTAAGACAGGAAAAACTGTATTAAACTGTAATACTCAATATATATCAATACCAAAAGATGAATACAAGTCACGTTTGACTTCTGCAATTACTAGGGGTACTCAAAGTGTCCAGACACTTCCAATTATGCTGAACTACTGCTTAAGCATAGATAACATCTCTTAAAATGTGTACACGTTTTTTGGCACCCCCAATATTTCTTTCACTTTGCTTTCCTCTTCTAATAACAAGCAATAACTAGTAGGTACATAAATACATAGTCTTACACTAAAAACAGCTTACAATAAAAACACAGATACAATAAAGATCACCAATTGTTAACCCTTACATTAATAGGGGGTTAGAAAAGGAAATTTTTATTAACAACTCTACCTCCCTATCTGTAACTTCCCAACCTTCCAAAGAAAGCTGTCTGCGGGAAATTAAATTAATATAATTGAGTTTTGAACTTCCTAGCAATTAAATAAAGCTCTCCATCTAGTTAAACACAAAGCTCCAAGTTCTCTACCCAGTTCTCAATGTGTAACAGACTAAAAAATTTTAATAAGTGGCAATATTTTTTCTGGCCCTAAATTGCAAGAGGAATTCATTAATATAATGACAGTGAGCAACATATTATACAATGTGCTTGAAGTTGTTTTATAAAAACAATACAGATAACCCAATCTTGAATGATCATGAAGTTTTAAGAAATAACATAAGTCACAGATTTTTTAAAGTAATACTAACTAAAGTTAATCACTGCTAAATACTTAGGCCTCTGGTTCCCCAAGGGCAAACTTCATGTTTTATTCATCTTTAATGACTTTTACAACTAAGTACCAAATAAACATTTGCTGATTAAACCTGTCCACCAAATACTTTTTAAATATTATTTTAAGGTGTAGTTACTAACAGTATTATAAATTTTTACATAAGATATTTTCTTGAATCAATTCTATTCATTTAATCATTATTAAATTAAGTAGATCAATTTTCTTGACTCATATTTTAGTAAACAATTTTATGGTATGTTTCTACTGAATTAAATTTACTCGGTTCAGTTAATTCAATGTATTACATGCCCTTTCATCATTAGCTTCACCCTCTGTTGAAACCTAGTGCCAACAGTTATCTGATGAGGAGGAAGATGTACCAGCTACAGCTCTCAGACACATAAACGATAGGTCCTTTAATATTAACTGGAATATTTTTCTTTTAAGATAAATATTGATTATAGAAATAAAACTACTTGTATATATCAAGCTTCCTTTAATTTTAGCTTTTCAGGTTTATGTAATAATTATGCTTATAAGTAAAATGTATAGTTTAATAAAATACTTAACTATTTTTAAGACATTATAAAACAAAGTAATTTTTTTATATTTCAAAATGTAATACTACTAATATAATTAGAAAAGCACAGTCAGGGTAAACCAGCATAACTCCAAAGCAACCATTTTCCTAAACTAAGGAAAACTAACCAAACTAACACAAAAAAAAACTGAAGAATTTATAACTAATTTTGCAAAGAGATGAACTTCAATAGGCCATTTGACAGTTCATATTTTAAAGTCTTCAAAATAAGTGATGAAATTCATACACATAGCCAGTACATTCAACAACATCTGAAGTTTGGCAGTGCCTCAAGAAGTTAAACACTGAATTACCATGACCCCGCAATTCCACTTTTAGATGTGTACCCAAAAGAATTGAAAACAGGTGTTCACACAAGAACCTATACATGAAATGTTCACAGCAGCACTACTCCCAGTAGCCAAAAGGTGGAAACAATCCAAATGTCCATCAACTGCAGAACAGATAAACAAAATGTGGTATACTCATATAATGGATATTACTCAACCATAAAGAGGAATGAATTATGACATATACTATAATAGGGATGAACCTTGAAAATGTTATGCTAAACAAAAGGAGCCAGATACGAAAGGCCACATGTTGTATAATTTTATTAATACGAATTATTCAGTATAGGCAAATCCATAGAGACAGAAAGTAGACGAGCCAAGGGTTAGGGGAAGAAGGAAATGGGCAGTGACTGTTTAATGGGTACAATGCTTCTTTTGGGCTGATGAAAACGTCTGGATCTAGATAATGGTGATGGTTGTACAACATGGTAAATATACTGCACATTTTCAAATTGTTAAAATAGTGAATTTTATGTTATGTAAATTTTATAATTAAAAACATTAATCCAAAATTTGCAGTGCTAGTATAAATAAAATATTATGCCTATTTATTAAGGACATTACTTAATTCTTTACAGAGTATCATAATTTGAATGAAATATGAATTTACCTATATTTGAAATAATCATTTCATATCCTTAGGTAAAAAGTTTTATCAAAAGATCAAGTTGAAGTACACACAAAGAACATCTTCCCCAGTAACAAGGCCTTTACACAACCACAGATGTTCTTTCTAGTGTAACTTACAATAGCACACAAAAACAAAACAAAGTAGAAATATTGTTTTCCACCAAAGGAGAAGAGTTAATTATTTGAAAAAATATTTTAAATGTTTTCAAATGAAAACTATAGACTATGGAGCAATAATTAAAATGCGGCTAATATAGTATTAATGCTGTTAATATCAGAGTACCATGACATTAACACTAATTTAACATGATGGGACATCATATTTGAATAACTCTATGATCAAAATATGTATGAATGTAGATATTGTGGAGGCATTAAGGCTGACAGTTTGCTCTATTTTTCACATTTTTGTATTTTCACTTTAATTTTTGTAAAACAAAGGTTTTCAGAGTGATTTTCCCATGTCTTCATCTCATTATGGACTAAAAAGCTAAAAAGAATAGACCCATAAGGTAAAAGAAATTATTTCACTGTCACACACACACACTCACACATACACACACACACACACACACGCACACCTAAATGTAGATGTAGATATATGTATAGATATATAGATATAGATATGATTGCTATATACTAATAGTAGAAAAAAAATGTTATTTACTTCTAAATAATTCCATCAGACTGAATACTGTATTTGTCCCAATGGATTTTAGAAAATTCATTATCTATGCTACATAATCTAAGATGTGCCCTACCTTTGCGTAGGGGTTGTGGCATCATTAAGATCTGGATGAGCAGAAGGGATGTGACATCATGATAAAGAATTGGAACCTCAGGCTGTTCTTCATTTCCCAGCCTGAAAGAAAAATGCATAATCACTTTAAACAGGTATTATACATCCTTTCTTTCTAATTTATTTTATATTTCACATATATGTCTATGGAACAGAAATCAAACTTTCATAAGCAACTGAGAAATCTCAAAAGAAAAAGCCAGGGGCCATATTTTTAACCTAAACATATAATCTTTTAGACTCATATATTTCTTTGACTTTTCCTTACATGAAAAAATTACATAGAAATTGCGTTAAGTCTTACTAAAGTGAACAACTGGCATACATTAACTTGATTATGACTCTTTCTGATTTCTTACATAACAGAAATCAAATGAAGCATTAAATGGAATTTAAGGGAATTAATTTTACTACAAATGGGGTGACACTTGCATTCACAAACTTAGGACTCAAGAGTAAATGTTCACATTATAAAAAAGAACAGATATGGGGCAGCTGGATGGCTCAGTTGGTTAGAGCGCGAGCTCTGAACAACAGGGTTGCTGGTTCGATTCCCACATGGGCCAGGGAGCTGCGCCCTCCACAACTAAATTGAAGACAACAAGCTGCCGCTGGGTTTCTGGAGGGGCTGCTGGATGGCTCAGTTGGTTAGAGCACACAAACTCTCAACAACAAGGTTGCCGCTTCAATTCCCACATGGGATGGTGGGCTGCACCCCCTGCAACTAAAGACTGAATACGGTGACTGGACTTGAAGCTGAGCTGCACCCTCCACAGCTAGATTGAAGGACAGCGACTTGGAGCTAATGGGTTCTGGAAACACACTGTTCCCCAATAAAAATAAATAAATAAATAAATAAATAAATAAATAAATAAATAAATAAATAACTCCTTAGAAAAAAAGATGATTTTTAATTATCAAACTGCTGTATTAAATCTAACAGCTGATTAAAAGACTCATACTTGGGGCCGGCCCGGTGGCTCAGGCAGTTGGAGCTCCATACTCCTAACTCCGAAGGCTGCGAGTTTGATTCCCACATGGGTCAGTGGGTTCTCAACCACAAGGTTGCCAGTTCAATTCCTCGAATCCCGCAAGGGATGGTAGGCTGCACCCCCTGCAACTAGCAATGGCAACTAGACCAGGAGCTGAGCTGCGGCCTCCACAACTAAGACTCAAAGGACAACTTGAAGCTGAACAGCACCCTCCACAACTAAGATTGAAAGGACAACAACTTGACTTGGGGAAAAAAGAAAAAGTCCTGGAAGTACACACTGTTCCCCAATAAAGTCCTGTTCCCCTTCCCCAATAAAATCTTTAAAAAAAAAAAAAAAAAAAAAAGACTCATACTTAATTAAAAGGAACTTTATGGATCCATTTAAACTAGCCCAATCTCACCCCTAAGCAACGATCCACTTTACTGCACAAAAATTGAAAAGGCTTAAGAACTTCTTGCATCATAACCTAAAGACCAAAAAATATAGAGCTTTTAGGTATGGAAAAGCATTCCCAAATGTATAAATTAAATACAGTTTGTTAAATAGGGATATTATAAACAACTGCAAAGCTTAAACAGCTAACAGAATTTTAGATTCTCATTTACTTTATTACATTATATGTCAACATATATTTTTGTAATAGAAGTAATCTTTTTCAAAATTAGAAGTGGATTACTTTTTGCTACTATTACTTGGTTGCTTATTATTATTACTGTAGTGACCTGACCTTCAAATATTATTTAATATCAGTCTAAATCTCAACATGCATGAAAAGCTCTATACTTAAAATTATAGTCTCTATTATGATTATTCATACATATATCGTTAAAAATTTAGCAACCAGAGTCGGCCCAGTGGCTCAAGCGGTTAGAGCTCCATGCTCCTGACTCCGAAGGCTGCCGGTTCGATTCCCACATGGGCCAGTGGGCTATCAACCACAAGGTTGCCAGTTTAATTCCTCAAGTCCGGCAAGGAATGGTGGGCTCCACTCCCTGCAACTAAGATTGAACACGGCACCTTGAGCTGAGCTGCCTCCCGGATGGCTCAGTTGGTTGGAGTACGGGCTCTCAACCACAAGGTTGCCAGTTTGATTCCTCAAGTCCCTCCAAGGGATGGTGGGCAGTGCGCCCTGCAACTAAGATTGAACACGGCACCTTGAGCTGAGCTGCCGCTGAGCTCCCGGATGGCTCAGTTGGTTGGAGCGCATCCTCTCAACCACAAGGTTGCCGGTTCGACTTCCACAAGGGATGGTGGGCTGCGACCCTGCAACTAGCAACGGCAACTGGACCTGGAGCTGAGCTGCACCCTCCACAACTAAGACTGAAAGGACAACAACTTGACTTGGAAAATAGTCCTGGAAGTACACACTGTTCCCCAATAAAGTCCTGTAACCCTTCCCCAATAAAAAAATCTTTAAAAAAAAAAAAATTAGCAACCATTATATTAAATACAACTAAGAATGTATAATTAACAAAATGTTTCAAAACTAGAATGATACAAAGAAATGAATTAAAAGAATGAGAAATTTTGCTAGTTGAGGAAATTGTGTATTATAAAGATAACTCTTTTTCCCAGATTAATTTATGAGTTTAAAATAACTCCAATGAAATAATAAGGGAAAGGTTTAGAAATGATTCTAAAGATCATCTGGAAGTATAAACAGATGAGAACAGTAAAGAAAAATTGTGAGGTGGAGGGGAGAAATGAGTGGAACCTAATTCAACCAGATATATATATATATATATATATATATATATATATATCCTCAATAAGTAAAGCAGCATGGTACTGTCACAGAAAGAGGCTTGTAGTCAATAGAACAAAGGGGAAAATCCCTAACCAGGACCATAATATACAAACACTTATATATAATATATATTTTATATATATATATATATATATATATATATATATAAATGGGATATAAGATTGGTGAAAAAATATAGTTTACTTGAAAATAAATTTTAAATCTTCACCCAATACTACTAATGAAAATAAATTCCAAGTAGATTACATATATATTTTAAAATCTAGATACCTAAAAGAAAACTCTACAAAGATTATAGGTAGATATTACAAATCTAAGACAGGAAACACATGTAATAATGATTATAAGGTAAACATTATATCTAGTGGGATAAGCACTCTAAGTTTGAAAGTCAATGGAAAAAATAAGAAATATATGGTCTCATGCATTTGGCTACTTGAAAATTTAAAACTTTAATATGTCAAGAAAAGTAATTATAAAATTAAAAGGCAAACATATTTTGGAATAAGTTTCAACGAAATAAGGTTTAATATTTTAAGCCATAAAGAATCATTCAGAAAATTTTTTAAAAACAAATGCCAACAGAAAAATAGACAAGATATCCTAAATATATAATTTGCAAAAAGTGTACACAAATAGCTAATAAATATGAAATATTTATATGAAGTTTTCACCAGAAATTAATTTGTTATTTTGGAATCCCAACTAATATCTATTAAATTAGTCCTCAAAAATGTTTTTTGAGTGATAATACTCAAGACTGACAGAAATGAGGACATTCTCACATTGCCAGTGAAAGTTTATATAGGTACAATCTTTCCGAAAACTAGTGTCACACTGTGTAACACAGTGCCTGACACTCAGGGAATATTTATCAAATAAATAACTGAAAATCTAAAATATTTATATGTTTCATGGTATTCATAGTTCTAGGATTATATCTCACACGTCAAGAACTGCTTAACACATCATCTGATATTTTGGTAGAAAAGGAGAAAATTTAAATGATTAATAACAGAAATGAATAAATTAGGGACATCATTTAAGAATTTTTAATGATGTGGAAATTTCGTTGTTATGTGTTCATTTTAAATGCAGATTCTAAAACTGACATAGTATGAATCAAACAGTATTTAAAAACTCACAATATCTATATAAAGAAAAAAAGAGACTTAAAAATATATCTCAGAATGTTAACAGGAATACAGGAATTCCTGGAAAATATGATTAATTTTTCCTCTCATATTTGCTCTCATTTTTATGGTTCATGAGTCCATTATTATAGTAAACTATATATAACAAATAGATTATTACATTTCAGATTATTTTATTTTCTTCTTCAACATTTTTGTATGTTCTAAACATTGTACAATAAATATAACTTTTTATAATCAGAAAAAATTACAAAAACAGTAACCTGGAGTTTGTTGGCTACTTAGATAAAAACAATCATTCTGATGACATAGAACTAGATCTTTCCTGGCACATAGTAGGCACATAATTAAAATGAATGAATGAATGAGTGGATACACCCACTGTAGAAAAGAGAACCACAGATTTTGACAGTAGTGTTTAATACCATCATTGTGATAACTATCCTTCAAATGCTTAATATTTTAAAATACATAATTGTTTCTATCTCCTTAAGTTTTTAGATAATTTTAAAATCTACATTATAAAAACTGTGTTATTTTAAAATACATAATTGTTTCTATCTCCTTAAGTTTTTAGATAATTTTAAAATCTACATTATAAAAACTGTTTATTACTATTATCTCTATGGATAATAAGAGGAAATGGGTGAGTTATAGTTAATCGGCCTAATTTTCCAATTATATTTCTAAACCATATAATTATCAACACAATGAAATTAAAAGGAAATCAAGAAATAATTTCCATGAGGATTATAGGAAAAAGCATATATGAGAAATCTATATCATTCTATATAGAATTTTATGTTGAAAAGTATTAAAAGAAAGTAAAAAAAGATTCTTCAATTTTTAAAAATCTATTATACAGATATGAAACACAGATAACATCATAATCAACTGTAGTACTATAAGCTAGTGAACTAATGAGCCATACAAATGAGTGTAAATTCGGGGGGGAAAATAATCAACCAGATTTTCTGGAAATTCCTCAGATCTCTTAGTACTAGGAAAGGAAGCATAGATAACAAGTAGTTAAGAACTTAGGCGCTGAAATCTGAAAGATATGGATTCAAATGACAGTTCTATTCCTTAACATCAGTGTGCCCTCATAGAACATGTTAACTTTTCTAAGCCTCAAGTTTCTCATATGTAAAAATTGGGATAAAAATGATACCTAGTATATACAATTACGGTGATGATTAAATGAAATTATATACTCAAAGCACAAAAATACCTAGCATGAAGCAAGCACTGGATAAACGTTCACAGCATTTACTAATATTCTAATGGGTATTAAATCTTAGAACTTGAAAAGAGCACAACCCAGCAATCAGTATTATGGAAAGCATAGTACCTACGCCTGCTCTTTAAAGTGTTACTTCATCAATACTACACTTAAGAAACCTTTTGGTGGGTGGCCTGTTAGCTCAGTTGGTTTGAGCCAAGTGCTCTTAACAACAAGGTTGCCAGTTTGATCCCCCCATGGACCAGTGTGAGCTGCGCCCTCCACAACTAGATTGAAACAACTACTTGACTTGGAGCTGATGGGTCCTGGAAAAACACACTTAAAATAAATAAAAGTTAAAAAAAAGAATTTGAAAAAGAAAAAAACCTTTTGTTTGCTGAACATCTTTAGACTTAGAGAGTTAGGCATTCTAATACTTTATTTGCATATCATTCTTGTCGTTCAGTACATAAGTCTAGCTAGGAAAAAAAATTACTAGCTAATATCAACAAAAGGGATTTTCCTGAGCCATACCATGCAAAATACTCATTGCTTGCTCATTTTTGTAATAAATACAAAAGAACACATAAACAAACAATTTTTTGAGAAGTAGCAGAATATATTCATAGCCTCAAAGTATCCCCCCACAAGATATTTACTCATTACAAAGGATAAAACAGTAGAAAAACCTAGCAGCTACCACATTAACCAAATGATGTGAGTTATTATCAATAACAAGGCAAATCAATACCATATGCTTCCTGGTATAATGCACTAAAAAGAACACTGGTATTTTTGCCAAAAGTTTATAACCTGAATCTAAACACAGGGAGGTATCAGGCAAAAATAAATTGAGGGAATTCTACAAAAAAAAAATGGCCTGAGTTCTTAAAAAAAAGTCAGTGTCATGAAATACAAAAAATGATCAGAAATGACTTCAGATTAAAGAAAATTAAAGAGACATGATAACTAAACAAAAGCATGATCTTGAATTTTCTTTACATTTCCCAGGATGTTACTGAAATAGCTGGCAAAATCTGAATAGGTTCTGTATGAGGTAGCAGTCAATATTAATTGTTTCTTGTATAAACAGCCAATTAACAGCAGCACTTACTATAAAGACTATGCTTCCTCCACTGCTTCTCAGTGCAATCTACGCTACAAATCCAGTATCTATTCCATCAGAAGGTTTGGTTTTTTTTAATTACTATTTTATGGCACCTAATGAAATACTGGATTTAGGCATCAATCATCAGGGACTGCAAAAATCATTAGGTGAAAGGCTGGTGGGGAACTTAACAAAGGAGGGATCAGACTTAGGTTACCTGAACCCACTGATCAATTAATTCTACCATAAAAGGAGGGACAACCAGCCATCATGTGCCTCCATTTGAATGTTTTATCTGCATAAAAACCAATGGGATGCTTTAAAATATTTTCTCACCTGGTAGGAATTCTTATGCAATTTTTACAGAAAGTATAATGGTAAGTTGTTTTCCACTTTTATTATATATTTCTGCATTTCATAAGGAAAATTCACATAATCATAAAGAATTTCAATCTTATTTTTACACTTAACCATTTCTCAAAAACAGTTTTAACTGACTTCAATCTTTCACTAATACTTACTGTGAATTCATCTCTTCTACTAACTGCGTAAGCTTGCTCCAGGGATTATACTCAGAATCAATGCTGTAAAGCCGCATGTGCAAGGCTAATACAAGGAACAGCTGATCTAAACAAATGAAGAAAAAGGAATTAGAAAGTTTACAAAATCCTTCCAGAACAAAATTCCAACAAAGTTTCTAGCTTCATAAGGAAATGTTTCCTATCCTTATAATTCACTAAGTTTAAGTGTCAACTACTTCATGCTCTCTTTTAAGGTAAACTCTGAAATACATTTAAATAATTGCTGCTAGAATGTTCACTGTCCCTCATGCTGAATCTTAATACAGGAATGATTCGTTTTCCTCATCCATCAAAGACCAACTTTTCCTTGGCCTTTTGCCAAGGAATTGCAGTCTCCTCCTAACCAAAATCTACTATTATTTTCAATATCCTACCCTGAGTAATACGGACAAGAACATCCATATAAATCACCGCTAGGTAAAGCTCTTTCTTTACCTAATATTTTCCCTTAAATCCTATTTAGATTGAATTGTGCCTTCATAATCTTTTGATTCAACATGAAGAAAAAAAATAACTGAAATAAGAATATTATTTAGGACTAATCCAGCTGTTTTCATTTCTTCTACCTAAACCGTAATAATAATCTACCAGTCTTCTGCTCATGACATTTATAAAAAAATTATTTATTTAAAAATTTTTAATTATCCAGGAAAAAAATCCTAAATTTTGTTTTTGTATCACATGTCCTTTTTTGGTATTAATAACAAGGACAGCATTAAACCATTCTACAACAAATACTCAAAAATATTTGTGAATCAAAAGTCATTTTCCAGAAAGCTAGGCAATACTTGACATATGATTGAAATTAATTCTTAAAACAAGAAAAAGTTAGCCAATGACAAATATTGTTGTCATTTATTCTCTAAATTAAAATAATCAAAAATAAAGATTTTGTTTCTCTGAGCAACTGCCTTAGAAATCAACCATATTTTAGATAAATTTAAGATCCATCAATATGATTCTTATATGGGGTGGAGGAGGAGAAGGAGAAGAAGAAGAAGAAAGAGGAGGAGGAGGGGTGGTGGTGATGGTGGTGGTGGGGGTGGCTGCAGCTTTGGGAAACTACTGTAAGACATATGAGAGCTATAAGATGAACAAAATAAATGTTCCACTTTGTGGAGCAGGGCAGAGGAAATGGGAGGTGGGGGGGAGGGCTAAAACCTAACACTGTCCATACATTTAAATTTCAATCTGATCTCTCTACAACAAACAGAAGAATCTAAATGTCTTACCCTCCCCTTCACCTCCTGTCTATAAGCCAATATATAATCTAAATCCTCTCTTAAAATATCTTCATCCTATTAATGGCTAACACTAGGTGTGTATTTATTATTTATTATGTGCCAAGCACTACTTAATCACTTCATATAGATTATCTTGATTTATTTTCACAAAAATTATACCAGTTAGGTAATACTGTTATCCCCAATTTTGAGACATGTAAGTTTCCCAAATTTCCAGTTTTTCCAGTAACCTGGTTCCATTGATAACTCTAAGAATAAGGGACATTTTTGGCAAAGAAATAACATGATGAAAGATATATTGGTCATTTTCATTTCATTTCAATTATACATAAGATTGTTTTTACCAAGTGTATAATTTATAATTTTAAAGAGTTTAAAAGTAAAAGTGTTAATAAACTAAATTCCTCTAGCATAAAAATATTAAGATTAACTCAAGTTGCAAAGTAGGAACTTAATTCATTCTTTTTATATGGGTGTTCACTGAATCTAATAGCTCTTTTTAATATATCCTTTCAAATGAAAGTCAATTATCTTAAATTTTATCTGATTTAATAAAAAACATGAAGTTTCGGTTTTACTAAACTGTTTTGCATTAAAACAATGGCTAGCATAGAAATAATGTTGCAATCTGCCTATTTTCTTACCCTCTATGATAATTAAAGAAATACAAATGTTAGAAGGAAACTTATTCATCTTATATTCCCTCATTCTACAGATGAGGAAATAGGCCCAGAGGAAGGAATTACCTTCCTCTGGTCACCCTTTTATTGGAAAAACTACTAATAGAATTCAAGATTTGCTACTTCCTAGTTATTTCTACCACTCCACATCTCCTTGGGATTTTTATGATTTTTAAAAAAGTACAAAATTCCTTTTTTAATACACACACACCCCTTTTCATTCCTATGAAAAATTGAGATTGCAACCCTGAGGTATCTTCTGAAGCTATTAATTCAATATATAACAAGAGTCTTTGGTATTGGCTTTAACGAGAAGTAAATAATAATAACCTATCTAATGAGGTATATCTACCTTTCAAAAACAATACTGGAAATTGCAGATAATTTCAGCAGCAAACAGAGAATTGGCCATATAACAATCAATACTTTGAATTATGTTTATACAATTCACTGTGTGTTTTCAAATTTAGTCTGAGACCTATCAGTAAAAATGAACTCTAACGTTCATTTTGCAGTAAAAATTTCTCTTATACTAAACAAATATTGACAATAATAGACATAGGACAAGGAAAACCTACAATCATAATCAAAAAGTTAAAAACTAAAAATAATGGGGAAATGTTATTAAACACCAACTGTGTGCATGATATTTTAAAAGTTGAAAAATAATTATATCAAGAAAGCATATTATTAAAAAGAATAGATAACTCCTTTTCTGGAACGATACATTTTAAAGTTCTAAAGTTAGACCTACATTTACCAAAGGGTTTGGAAATGAGAAACATCATTAAATTAACTTACAGGTGTGCTGTGATTTCAACATATGTATAGGAGGCACCACTGTCTAGTAAGAGCCAGAAAGTCATGGATTTGAGTCTCTTCTCTCTCCTCTCCTGAACTTTCGGTACCACTCTGCCCTTGTTCTCCCCCAGTTCCTTCTCAGTTACTTGTATATGCTCTTCTTCCTCTACTGGACCCTAACAGGTGGTATTCTCCATAAGAAAGGAAATGGGATCCCTTATTAGTCCTCTTTCCCTCTCGTGCTGCACACACTTCTTCACCTAAGATCAACTCACACCTCTACCTATAAATTTACCATTCACAAATTTCTCTAGCACTTCAGATGTTCAACACGCACTACAAAAATCAATAAACTTGTATTCAAAATTAAACTGATTATATAGCCCAGCCCAGCTCCAATAGTCATTTCCTCTTATAATTCCTATTTGAGTGAATGACACAACCGCCCATGCAAACATACAAGGAAAAGCTTGGGAGTCATCTCCAACATCCTTGCCCTTCAAGGCCAATTACCAACCCTATTGGTTCTGCCTCTTAACATCCATCCTCTTCTGCTCCACTCCACCAATACATCTTTTCCCAACTGGATTGCTCGATAGAGTGCTCATTCAGCTTTATGTCTGTTGTTTCACCCCCTTCCAATCCCGGTAAACAATAAAGCCATTCACATTATCACATTAATTGGTTGTGAACCACTAAAGGAATAGGCACAAAAAGCCCTGCATGAGCCAACCCCTATCTTCTTTTTCAGGTTTATTTACTAACCTTCTTTCCTCCCTTTCCCTTCCCAAGTGTGCCCCAGTGTGTCATGTTGTCTCACTCTGTCTTTGCAAACTGTTCTCTCATCCTAGAATAGTAGTACCTTCTTGTTTTCAAGGCAAACTTGATTCATCTTTCAAGAGCCAGCTCAAGTGCTCCTCTGTCAAGTTTTCTCTAATACCATACCTGAGACAATGTAATCACCCCTCGCTTTATACATTCTTATACTTTGAGTTAACTCTATTTTTAGCACTTTTTATACAGCCCTGTAATTATTTTTTACATGTTTTCGTCTCCTATTAGATGGTGAGATCTCCCTGAAGAAGACAATTGTGTTTTTCCTGTTTGTGCTCCCAAGCATGGTGCTTGACACATGGCAGGATTTTTTTACAGTATGCTGAATACTGTATGAATAAATCAACAATCCAGTAAAAAAAAAATCATACAATATAAGCATAAAATTCATGATGAATTTATACTCTTCCTTTTCTATCATAATAACACACTAACTCAGTAACCAAACCAAGAAGTAGGCCAATTAATTAGCCCTAACTTCACTGTCCCTAAAGAGACTGACCTCTCAACTCAAACTACTAAAGCAATGCTGGACCTACTTGCTCCCACCGTCTTCTTCACCATGCTGGTTGCTGTGACACTCACCTGGGATGAAGAATTCTATTTATTAAATACCTAATCAAATTCTTTACAACTGTGACCAATCTAAGGATCATAATATACGTAAGCACAACACAGACACCTCATTACTAAAACAGAAAGCACCACTGAATGACTGGTTTGTCCTTAAAAAAACCTAAGATTTAATTATAAGAACTTCCAGTTGGAACAAAAAGGTAATATTTAACAATCACTATCTTTGTCAATTTTTAAAGCAAGACTATCTTACACACAAAAAAACCTATAAAGTAAGAACATAACTCCAACTTTACTGCAAAATTAATAGATTTACATGTATAACTATGAATACCATGCACACATGAGACATCATTATGCCGATTTTTATGACTTAAGGAAACTGAACCCAAAGTTGTTACATGTTAAAATCTTTGTAAAATGCGTCTGAAACAGATGTTCATTGAGCTTGGGAATTCTGTTATTTGGAAACATTAAGAAATCAAAAACTGGTTGATTATTTCTTAGTATAACTCACGTTGGTCATTAAGACAGAAATACACATGAAAGAGAAGAGTTATCACAAAGACTTCTACAAATTTGCTTTATCTTAAATTGTACCACTGTTAAAATTGACCTAAGGTAAACTTAACTGGGTCTGCATTTCCAGATCATTCAAGATTTTAGTCCTGTAAGTATAGTTATCGCTGGTTAAATAATTGTCAATGAAAAAAATCTCAACTGGCCAAATGACTCTGAATTAAGTTGGCAGTGGGGTCCAGGTGGGGGAGGGGATCTCAATTTCTCTGTATCTGAATAATCAAAGTGAGGAAATGGCTCTCATTTATCCCAGGGTGAATGTAACAGCTGTGGGTATACTCCTCTCACAAGAGTTAGCTTCCCCTGCTTCCTCTACACACCCCTGAGAAATTAGCTGTGGATGGGAGGGAGCTCTTCAAATGAGGCCTGGGAACAACCCTAGGAAAGGAAGATCTATAGCTCTAATACCATTTGAGCCTTATATTAACCACGATAGACATGTTAGTCATCATCCCCATTTCCACAATAAGGTCACAAGTTAGGTGACTTCCCTAAAGTCCAACAGATAACAAATACAACGAGAATCCAGATCTTCTAACTCTAACCCAATGTTTCTTCCAGCACTGTATTCTATGTTGCTTCTAATCAATATGGACATATACAAGTTCAGGGGTAAGGTAGCAGAGCTTTGCTTACTTAGGAGAGGTTTTATTCCTCATGTACAAATGGGAAAATACCGAAAGAAAGGGCTGTCTTTAGTATTTTTCTACTTTCCTACTTTCCATGTTGTGTTCCTTTCCTGCTTCCTGGAGTCCCTATGTCTCCACTCGCATGCACACTATGCCATCGTTCTCTGGTTACCTCAGGTATCATAGTATTAGTATTAGTTTCATGGAATTTTTCTCCTTCCAGTTTTAAGGTTTACATGACTAGCAGCTTCCCCCTTCACCTTTACAATACAGCATGGCGCAATATGGGGTGGAGAAGCACAATTCTGCTTCTACACATCAGTAGTCCTGGGAAGGGTAAAGAAAAAGGTCAGTTCTTAAGACTCCTAATTTCTTCCTTACCAAAGAGCACACACTTCATAAATCCAGATCTAATTTGAGCGCCATCTTTAAAACTGAGGGCAGGGAAGAGGATTTTAATCACACTGCAGAAGAAAGAAGCTGCCCCTGTCCTAAGCCAAGCAAGATCTCAGCGTCCCTAATAGTGGAAATTATTATCTATAGTACTTAGCTCCTAGAATAGGCAAATCACAAATGCAGGAAGGCCTGGCTACCTGGGCCACAAAGCATACAACCTTCAGACAGACTTTAAAGAATAATTAAAGCTACTCCTCTTACCTCGAATTTTCAAGACACATTCTTACCCCTCTAACCCAGGTCTCCCCAAATTAACAATGCATTTTGCTCCCAATAGGTAAACTACTGTCATTCTTTGGGTATAAATCCCGTCTAACCTCATCTCTTAACAGGTCAAAAGAATGCTAAGTGCTTAAAAAAAAAAAAAAAACAACTGAGCTAAAAATTAACTTACCTTCTGGATTTCATATAACATACAAAATATTCTATGACTTATAGAGCTGCTTTTATAAATATTAGGATAAATAATGCATAAGCAATTGAACAATAATAAATCATGAAAATTAAAAACAAAAAACACTATGTTGTATCACCTAAATATATATAATTTTTAGTTGTCAATCATACTTCAATAAAGTTGGGGCGGGGGGAAGCACATAATTGATAAGGAAAACAAGAAAACGAAAACAGTATTAACTTATATTTAGGATAAGCTTCATCATGACCTTCTATACTGGGCATATTGTAATCTCTTATTTCCTAAAGGGGGAAATTAATAGAAACGAAAGTTTGCAAGTAACTATCAAGTTAATAATTTAAATTGACAGTGATAATTGAAGTGGTTTCTGCTAGAATTTTACTACTCTTTTTAGGATTCTGAATAAATTCACCATTTACAAGCCTCTGGTAAGTTCCTAAGAGGAAAAAAATGAAGTCGAGCTTTGAATATAAAACTTTACTAAACACGTTTTAATTTAACAGTTTTTGGAATATTATAAACCAATGCCAAACAAAAATAAATTAACAAAAAATAATTTATGTAAGTGAAATTATAGTTTCTGCTAATTCAAACAGACTAGAAGATAAAACTCCCAAGTATCAACAACCTCCTGTTTAAAACATAATACTAAATCACTGGGTGTAAGTAGAACTTAGGGGTATATACATCAAGGAGACAATAAATATTAAGTACTCAGCAAAAAATCACTTCTAAAATCTTAAACTTCTAGGAATCAGTGATAACCCAAAATAAAATACCAAAATCTAATATAACTATTAAGAATTTTAAAAATAACTCAGTTGAAATTTCACCTAAGTTTGTATCTTGATGTCAGAAATTTCAAGGCATTTTTGATCAGTCCTTTGCTCTGAAATCATTCCAAAATCGCATATAAATCTTTTTAAAATAATACACATATATTTTTTAAAACAAATATGCTCTGTAATTTTTAATAGTTACTAACATTTTTAGCACTTAGGAAAATATATTCTTTTCAAAAGCATACTTTACGTGTTTTCAAGAATTTAATTTCCCATACCAATTACATTAGGGAATATTTTAACCCCAGTGATTTGGGACCAATAATTAGCTATACATGACATTAAATAATATTATTCCTAGTATTCACATTAATTCTCTAAAAATAACAAAATATTTATAACATCAAAACCATGCTACTTTCAGTTCCAAATGACACTTCTCTCAACAATACCCTTACAAAAAGTATTGAAGAATCATGCCATTTTTACAATATGAGGTATATTCATAAATAGAAGCAATCATACACAATTTTAATACATTTTAATGTGCACATCAAAATACAGTACAAATGCCTTCCTTCATTAACAGCAGCTATATAGGTATATAGGAATCTGTAGGCAATACAAATTACCTTTATAAAAAGATTTTCTTAAATACAGACAATGTAAAAATTCTTTAAAAAAGTATTCCAGTTTGAGGACAATTATTTATAGCTGAGAAAAATACATTGTTTTAATTTTGAACCAATGTATGCGTGTATCTGATCAATTAGTATGACATTTATTTACTGAGTAATCATAGTATGGAAAGAGCTAAATATTCAGGATTCTTCTAAGTACAAGATTAACCATTTAAAGCATATAATCACTATTAAAATTATGTATAACATAAAAAAAATTGAAAACGTACAGAAATAATCACTTTGTATATGCTTTCAAAAATAACATAATTAGATTTTTTTTAAAATTTAGCACTGTTTAATACTTACTTAAACAAGACCTTTTGCCAGCTGTGCTTGCACCACCTGAACACAAATTGCCTCCTCGATGAATTAATTCAAGTTCCAAATTAGTTCTGTAAGTAAAGCATTAAAAAAATATATATATATATATATATATATATCTCAGTCATTACGCTGAAACAGTATTTTTTGTTTTATTGATATGTCTGAATCAACCTAATAATAAAGTTCTTGAACTTTATTATTTGCAAAACTATAGCTTATGCAGTATCAGTAATAATCATCTTTTATCTAATATTTAGAAATAAAAAGGGAACAGTTGACCTGTCCTTACTTATACGTTCATATTTACACCTGCAAAATGACATACATACAATGTAACTGTTGCAAAATTACAACTGTTGCCAAATACTAAAAACTAGGCCATGAGGAAAATAACTGCAACACATTTCATAAACCTGCATTAGAATCTAAAGAAAGACTATGTACTCCAACTGTTAGCCACTGAGTAGGTGGCTACGGTTACCTAACGTCATACCAATTTTTTTATCAGAGAAATGGTTATTCATTGGAGCTTAGTTGGTATCTAGAAATCAATATTAAGAAACAAAATCACTAACATCAAAGTGACTATGAACAACACATATAATAAACAGCAGTCTCTTTTATGGACTTCTAAAATTAGTTTTATTAAAATATGTTGTATAATTATTGACACTGCTAAACATCAGTATTGTTCATATAGATCCAAAATTATATTTAGCAGTTATTAGCTTACAGAACAGCAATAATTATTAAATTGACATTTCAAAAATCAAATTGATACAAAACCTAATTTTGCCAAAATAATAAAAATTCTGTGATAAATTGTGTGTATTTTTAATTCAACAGTACTTGTAAACAGTAAATACATCTTCATTTGCCACAACTAAAACTGAATAAACTTGTTTATATTGAAGATATGCATTTGACAATAATAGTGAGCTATACCCCATCTTAAAGAAAAAGGCAGCCAAGTTTGAAGCTGACGCTTTGCAAGTGATTTCAAAAAGAACATTTTCCTATTTTATTTAAAACAAAACGTTTGAACTGGTTTTGGTTGTATTTTGAAAACAGAATGTTTTAAAATGTTATTTTTATATATTTATTTTATGTATTTACTTACAAATGAAAACTGTTAAAATCATTAATATTCCTAAGTCTGTGCCTTTGCAACTACTCATTTCTAAAGGAATGCTTTAATCCTCTCTACTGGGTGGGGAGGAGGAAAAGAAGCAATTTAACATTGATAATATTCCTGCTCAGAGCTCCATCTGGTTGCTGCTGATAAGGGCATCTCTGTGACAAGGGAATTTTCCACCCGTCAGGCGATTTGCATTGCTCACTGAACTTCTAAAAACCTACCAGCAAGGAAGCAGGGACAAGGATTTCTCATTAGTGGACAGAAAACAGGGGAGACCAGCATGAGTGCCTTCATCAAGAGAATATAAATGAAATCAATACATTTTGTTTCCATAAATGTTGTCGCCTAATCTGCAGGGGAAAATTAATGGCTATATTCTCTAATAAAAACTAAGATTGTTAGCTAATACTTTTAAAAGAGCTAATGAGAAACATGATCAATTCTTACAGTCGAATGTTAGAACCAGAACATCAACTTTTATTTCAGCATAATTTGCAAAAATATTCATTAAACTATGAATACAAGAACAATTCTGTTTATTCAATCATCAAATAAGATACATTAAAGGATGACAAATAAGTTAGCAGGAATTTGATTTTAAAGAATATTTGAAGGAAAACTACTAAATGTAATTATTTCACGTTATGGTTGGAAGATCTTCTGTACAACCTTCTTTCTGATTAAAAAAAATAAAAACTACCTATCCAAAGGGTTAGTATCATGTAATAATATTTAGCGCTTTAAAAATCTATGTCAGAGGTCCTAACCATCAGCTTGTTCTTATTTCATTTACAACAAAATTGGCCCTTTAATTTTAGATTTGCTAGAAAATAGGAGACAGAAATGCATCTCAAAACCCACGTACTATCTTCCCTCACTGTTGAAAATCACAACACAATATTCGATTTCTGCCCTCCTAAATTTGGGATGATGTAAAAATAAATATGTGCTGGGAACACTTTTCTGAGCCTTTTAGTTCTTAGAGAAAAGTAGACTCTACTTTCTATATTTTCTAACAAAAATACATTCAAATCAGTTTGGAAGAAAAAAAAGAGAAAATCTCTACATTTGAAAGAAAGAGAAAGGTTGCGTAAAGCCTATCATGGTGGCCACCTAGATATATCCATATAAAAACTTCTCCAACTATGTTCCAGCTTCTTTTTGCATGATCAAGGTCTGTTTTCCCTTCTGCCCGCCCTCCCTTTGGCACTCACATCTATTTTCAGAGCTATAATTTGAAAAACAAATTTGTATAATTTATACACACACACACACACACACACACACACTCTCAAACACACAATGGCATAGTGTGGGATCAAGGACTGAGCCTACTATTTGCTGGTTAAGCAAGTTACTCAATGTCTCAGGGAAGTATCTTTATCCATACAATAGCCTATATTACAAAACACACAGCTCAAGCTCTAACCCCTGCAGGAGTTGGGGAGCACTAACTCCCTTTCCTTGAGACAGAAAAGCAGCACTTCCACATACTTCATATTTCAATTTGATTATCTTCCCTTTCGAAGTTCTACAGCACTTTCTCAATGAGGCATGTTTTTAAAAAACTATACTGTTTTACACAGATTAATGTGTATTAGTTTTGTCTCTCCCACTACATTGAATTCCTGTAGAGCAGGAACCATTTCAGATACAGCTTCTAAATCCCTGATGGTACCTAACAAAGTACTCCAAAAATTCTTAGGAATTGAAAATCTCTTTGTTTTTGATATGTAACCAATGATAAAATTATCTCTAGTCCCTGAAGTTTGTTCTCTTTCTTCTGCTGACCCTTCCTTCTAGTCCCTTAAACCCAGTAGTGAATGAAAAAAAAAAAAAAAAAAGGGAAGGGGGCTAGATTATTTGTTTTCCAAAAAAATTTTTCAGTTTTGAAAGGGTTCATAATTCGGTATTTTAGTAAGCATCCCTTTTATTTCTAACAAAATTAGTTTATAAAGTTTAAACTTATAAAGCAACTAATATATGAAGCAAGGTGCATTCAATCTACTGAGTAGTTTACCCATTTGTGATTTAAAGATGTCTCTCAACCTCTATCTCAGTTACTCATGTTTCATCTTCTTTCCATTCCTATGTTTTGCACTATAAACAGGACAAGTGCTGCTCACCATACCTCTAGGCTATATGTGACCTGAGTCCAACATCCTTGGAAAAATCAATTACTGAAATTCTTGTCATTCATTGCTTCAATAATGAAATAATGAATTGGCATTGACGTGAAGAAAGCTCTCTTTCCCCAAATTAACATTCCCTAACCCATTTGAATGATATATGCAATAGAATGGTTTTTTGGAAATACATTAAAACTTGAATATAGTGATTTTGATTAATTTTAATACAACAAAAAGATATCATTCTAACAATTTCTTCTCTGCTGCCCGAAGAATATCTTCCAAGCTTTCACCATACAAATAAAATTAAAAACAAAGAGATAAGCAGTGCCCTACCAAAAAAAAGAAAAGCTCTAAAACAATTAATAAAGGAAACAGGCTAGTTACCCACTAGAAATATTTTAATTCTGAACATCAAAAAATTTAAGCTCCCACAGAGCAAACAAAATTACTCATTCAGCAGAGATAAATTCAGCTCTGGGAAACTAGGGTTGTATTCCATTCAAATTACTAATGTCAAATAAATAAATTGGAACATCCTGATAAACTATGCATTTAAGAATCAAAACATTTCATTTAAAAGTGGTTCAAAATTAAATTTATTTCTAAATATTTTACTTACATATTTAAGCATTTTGAATATTGATAAAAAGTTTAAAGCCTACCTTTTAGGCATAAAAATAATAAGCTGTAATCATAAATACTTATAAAATAAGGTTATATGCCAGGCATAAGATAATTATAAACATCTGGTTTCCTATCTTGAGAAAATTATATCCTACTCAAATAGCATACAGCATACTTTTTCCCTTCAATTCATGTTTTTGTTTTTTCAGTTAGTTTGGTTTTTTGTTTTCTTTTTAATGACTGAGTAAAACTTAGAGAAGGCATGCACTCTCACTGTGAGAAATTTGCAATGGCCTAGTACTTTTAACCAAAGGATAATGAGGTTTTTAAGGTTTATATATTTTCACTCTCAGAATCATTACCTTGCTACTTTAGAGTTTATCATTACAGATCAGAGATGGATGGGAGGAGGAGAGAGCATATTTTCTGTTTCTCTACATACACCTTTAGTAAATAACATTTGACATCTGTCCCTACTTCTCAATGAAAGAGAAAACCCGAAATACGTTGATCCAAAAAGTCTCCCATTATCACAGCAAGCTTTATTCTGTAAGTTATGCATATATATATATATACACACACACATATATATACATATATATATATATACACACACACACATACATATATATTTAAACAAAGAAATAGGAATCTAAAACTTCCACTAAACTAAATTTAAATCAAATTACTGGATTTATTATACCATAGCCTAATTCCATATATAGATCATTCCCATTCAACCAGGATTTTCTTATAAGGTCAATCCTAAGAAAATCAGACATAAATACATAATCAACATGAGAGAAAGAGGTCATGGGCTACATAACGACATTTCAGTCAACAACAGACTGCAGATATGATAGTGGTCCCATAAGATAATGGGGCTGAAAAATTCCTATTGCCTAGTAACATCATAGCTGTCCTAAAATCATAGTACAACCCATTACTCACATATTAGTAGTGATGCTGGTGTGAACAAACCTACTGCACTGCCAGTCGCATAAAAGTAGAGCACATACAATTATGGACAGTCTATAATACTTGATAATGATAATAAATAACTATGTTCTATGTTACTGGTTTATGTATTTACTATACTACACTTTTCATCCTTATTTTAGAGTATATTATTTTTACCTATAAAAAAGTTTTGTGTAAAACAGTATGCTACGTTACACTGGCAAGCCCCTCATACATCTCATGTTTGCCACATCCATTGATGGCATCATTTCCCTTGTGCTTGATTCAATCTCACGTTTCTACATGCTACACAGGCTTGTAGCCTAGGAACAACAGGCTATACCATGTAGCCTAGGTGTGTTGTAGGCTATACCATCTAGGTTTGCGTAAGTACATTCTATAATGTTCACACAATGAAGAAACTGCCTATCAAAGCATTTCTCAGAACGTATCCTCATTGTTAAGCAGTGCATGACTGTGTATGCGTGTACATACGTACGTACACACACACACACACACACACACACACACACACACACAACTGAGTTACTCTATATTCATCCAAATCTTCTATGACATTATTACCACAATATTGAACACAAGTTTTGCAAAACTCTGAAACCTCAGAAAATTAAATTATGTTCTATTTAGTTTCCATATAAAGTATATTTTATTCAATATATGCAATTGGTAACTCTCCAGAGACAAAATGTTGACTGTTATATCTTCCCCCAAAGCATTCTGGATAAATAATAACAATAATCTAGGAACTGAAGACTAGAAAGTTATTTCCCAATCTATTTTATCCTTTTACATCAGTCCATGCCCAGCATTTTCATTCTTAGACCAAAGACTAATGTTTCCTTATCTTGAGCTCTACCATGCTTGCTGCAATCTTCTTAAATCTGGTTCAATTTTTCCTGGGTTCTAAAGACTACATATACTTCATTTACCCTTTTGTCATCCTCTGCTCCAGGAATGGGGCAAAGAGAATAGCCATGATGAACTGCATGCATATATGACCTATAAAAGCTGAACGCAGGAGAGGAAAAAGGAAAATGGGAATTGAAAAAAAAAACTAGACGTCAACTCAAGAGATCTGACTGAGTTTGAGTCCTACTCTGCCACTGATTTGCTGCATGATTTCCACTTACATTATCTCTTTCAATCTTGCCTACTTCAACAGTACTTGGACAAAATATGAAGTATGCTCCCAGAGATATCCAGGGGTGTATAGTATCAGTTCTGGCAGACTGTGTTTATAAGTTCCTAATTGTGCCCATTTCTCCTCTATTTACTTCTTTTATGGTTCCCCATTTTCATTCAATTAAGTTTTCTAAAATTCCTATTTGGGACTATTTCTTAGGTATTGAACACCTACTCCGTTGAATAGACTAATCCTACCTAATCGGAAAGATGAGAATTACTTACCTCTGCTTTCTTGAGCCCCTAGCTAGCTACAACTAGAGCCTCAGAACGGCCTGATCTCATGCGTCCTCTCCCTTACCTGTTTTTCTGAACCACCTGTAGTCTTCCAGGTTATTACATCTTTCACTAGCTTAAAACTAACAAAATAAGTTCTTCTGACTGTTCTTATCTTTTAATAAATAGTGTTTAACATATTAACAATGTTTTAGTTCTCAGTATTATCACTTTTTGATAGAACTTGAATAGTGATTTCATAATACCACCCTTCATATACAGTCAGACAATTAAGTTCAGAACTTTCCACCATGTGTTTACACTGGAAAGCACACGGTGGAAAGTTCGTGAACTTAAGTGTCTGACCTCCGTATAATACTCACATGCTTTGGCGTAGGTATCTGTCTCAAAATGCTAATAATATACTTTTTCCCACATACGCTATAATGCTTAATAACACTTTATCCAGTATTTCATTCAAATAAACTTCTCAGAAAATGAAGGAAAACTATACTTTTATAGTCCTTCTAGGAGGTTCTAAAACTAGTCATAATTTCAACCAACATTAAAATATCCTTTCTTCAAATAAATATGAATGACAATAAATAAAACAAAAAAACAACTAATAATAATAATAAGTAAATATAAAAGTATACACTATATATACATACCTAGCAACAGAATACATAAAGAGAAAATCATTGTCTGGTGAACCTGGGGTCTTGCTATAGTCTCTGTATTTCTTCTGAGTAGTATTTTTGATATCTTTCATTACAGATTCCATTTCTTTACTTAAGTTGGTTTCTGACTGTAAAAAATACAAACAAAAATATAAAGTTTATTTATACTCATTTTCTCTAATAGTCCAACACTACAATGTTTATTTTATCATATGAACTTATTAGAAAATTAAAGTTAAAAAGTGAAAATAGATGTATATTAGTTATCTACTACAAATATATTCAGTGCGCAAAGATAAAACAGATCAAGAAATATTTTCTCTTATTTTAGGGATCTTTTATCCTAATTCTGTATTGTGACTGGTACCACTAATAACCCAACCACACAAACTATATTCTAAACAAATGAACAGATGTCATTAAAATAATTTTTTAAATAATATTTAGAATAGTTACCATGTTTGTAAAAACCTGACTTTCATTTATGTTTGTATTTCAAAGATGAATATTGATGTCCCTTACTTTAAGCCTATTTGAAACATACAAAAACTTGGATTTACAAAAGAAGGAAAAAAAATCACACAGACTCTAAAATTAGCCTTCAACTGTAAAAAGGAACTGTCAGGAGATGATTCTTTCTGAGTTGCTTTAAACTATGAATTTCCGTTTCAAAAGTCAAATATGCAGTTTTCATAAATTTACTGCATAAATCAAGCATAGCTGCCACTTCTCTCAAGGATCATGTCATAATCCATAATTAAGGTGAAATGTTTAAGAATTTGAATCAAATAAATAATCCTACTGGATGGGATAAAAGATGGGTTCACACCAAATCCCACAGTAACATAGACTCACTTAAGGTGAATGGTTCAATTAAATATACAGTATTTTATTTCTCTACTACACATACATACACAAGTGTGTGTGTAAATCTATAATTACATATACATAAAGTGTGTGTGTGTCTCTGTCTAAATATATCATCTTAATCCTAATATACCTAATAAGCATATTTTTAAATGATTCGACTGTTTTACATTGCAAGATACATATATACCGGGGGTGCCAAAAAATATATACACATTTTAAGAGATGTTACCTATGTATTACTTTTCGAAGTTGAATTGAATTATGGTAGCAATGTGTAGTATGACGTTCGCTCAAACGATGGCATTAATCAAATGAATGCTAGTATCACCATGCGACAGGCAGGATAGTCAAAGAAAATGGTGGAAGCATGGTTGTCGTTCGAGGAGCACAAGACCATTTTGAAGTGGTATTTGAAACTCGAGAATGTTGTGGAAGTATGACAATGGAGGCATGAGTATGCAACAGAACCTCCAACACACCTAACAAGTACACACATTCCTGATAAGTTTGAGGCACATGGTGCTGTGTGAAGAAATTGAAAGGTCACGCTCAGCGATACAAGTGGACACTTTGGTCAATGTTGCTCAAGCAGTAGTTCACCATAATCAGAAGGGTTTGGATGCTGATGGTAACCACTTTGAGCACCTCTTGTAATTGCAGAAGTCAAACATGACTTGTATTCATCTTTTGTTATCAGTATATATTACTACAATTTTAATACAGTTTTTCGTTTCTTAAAATGTGTATACATTTTTTTAGCACCTTCTGTACATAATTTATTTGTTTGGCTTTGTTTTTAATATTCCAACATCTTGAAAAAAAGTCTAATCATATCTAATGATCTGAATTTCATGATCTGGAAAATAATATATTAAAACTATAAAAATTTAGACTAAGGAAAAGTATAGCCTTTGGTAATAATTTGTTCTCTTATGCTCGTTTTTGTTTTAATAACCATAAACTAGAGAAAAACCTCGGAAAACAATTTCTACTAAATGTATAAAGGTCCAGAGTAATTTAGAAACAGAATGAAAACAAAAGCTGGAAAGTAGAACTGAGTTAACCAGGATATGTCTGCCTTACACTGATGCTTACTGGGAAAGCTCCCGGCCGTCCCTGCAGCTCCTCCACTTCCTTTATGAGATCTTGTATGCTTTTGTTACTAGGACGTTGCCAAAGGTTATTTTCCACATTGTTTCCAGGATAACACGGAAGAACACTGTTCGCAAACTGCCTGCAGAGAGGACACGTGAACTCTCCTTTATCCACTGAGAACCCCTGAAGAACCTGGTCATTCTAAAAGATGAAATAAACATACAGATGTATAATGCACACCTTTACATAAAACAAAAGTTATACCATTGCATTTTTCAAGAAATAAACGAACCAATTAACTTACCCGTAGTGATTCCATGTAAGATTTATGACAATCTATATGTAATGTGTGACCACAGGTTTGTACATAAACACCTCCTTCCCAGCCAATTGATACTGCCAAGAGACAAGAACTCTTAAAAAAAAAAAAAGACAAAATACAATTAATTATATTTAGTATACAAAATACAATTATATATATTTATATTAGCATAAATATATCTAAATATATCCACATAAAACCTTTCATATTGTCATACTAATGTGAACTTTGTATCTTTGTGACATAAAGTAACACCTGACTTGACAGCCCTAAGGCAATATCTTTAAACTAGAAACACCATAAAGTTTTAGCTTCCAAATATCTATGCTCATAATGAAGGAGAATAATTATGAAGCAGCATTTCTCCACCTCATAAAATGCAAGCTATCGGCATTATACTGTAATTCAGTGTAAACTATACTGCTGTTGATTATTTTACCTATTTTATATGGAACTTAGTTTCTTTGTGACATCTGACATTAACAACTTCCTACTTAAAGTGCCTATTTCCCTCTGGCTTCCATAATGCAACTCTTTTTTTTGTCCCACCTCTTTAACCATTTGTTTTAGGTCTCCTTTTAAGACTTCTTTCTTCGCCTGCCCCTCCAATGCTTATATTCCTCAAGATTCTATTCTTAGTGCTACTCTTTTCTCATTAAAACTATTCTCCCTGAGTGATTTAATCAGTGAATTCAACTACCTCCAAGTCTGGATCTCTTGCCTGACTGACAGTTACAAATATTTAGCTGCCAGAAATCTCCAGTTTGATCTCTCTCACATAACAAAAAAATCAACGTATCAAAAACTTGTCATTTTCTCCAAGAAGCTTCCTTTTCCTCTTGGTTTAAAAACTCCACAATCTATTTAGTCACCAAATCAGAAAGTTAAGAGTTATTCTACATCACACCCATTCCTTCACACCACAGTTTTAATTCCCAAATCACACAAATTCTATCTAATAAAAAACATGATTTTTGGCCTCTCCTCTTTATTGCCACTATAAAATTCAAGTATCATTTGTTGTGGCAAGGGGTTTCTTATATAAAGTTTCTTAACTGATCACCTTAACTCTGATTTATTCTCTCCATGATGCATCCTCTATCTCTCCACTATCTCTCCAAAGTACAAATCTGGTTATAAGAATAACCAAAGATGACCAAGATGGTGCGATAGGTAAACGTTGTGTTTACCTTCTCTCACAACCACATCAAAATTACAATTAATGTACAAAACAACCATTATTGAGAATTGCCTAAAATCAAGCTGAAGTCCTTAGTCCTTTCAACTAAGGATATGCAGAAGAAGCCACCTCCAGACTGGTAGGAAGGTCAGAGATGGGAACAAGCTGGTCCCATACTTGTGTGTGACCATTAAAGATCGGGAGGGCTATTTTGGCTGTGGGGGTCCCTTCTAATCCCCTAAAAGAGTGAGAGATACTAGCCCCACCCCAGCCCAGGGTTCCAGTGCTGGGGAGAGAAGTCCCCATCATTTTTGGTTGTGAAAAACAGTGGAGACTGTGACTGAGAGAGACAGTGTGGCTGCACTCACTCACAGGCACTCCTCTTAAAGGGACCCCGTGAGGACTTACCCACCAGTGGAATCACTCACCTCACTCTGAGTTCCAGTGCTGGGGCAGCAGCTGGAAAGGCATCAGGGACAAATGGTGGGAAATTAAATTGTCTGGCTTGGGACCAGGGCTGGAGAGGCAGCTTTCTCCTGGAAGGGGGGGGGGGGGGGATACTTCGCCCTACCCTCGCAATTTGAGACCTGGCCCCACCCAACTTTTGGGCACATCCAGGCTGCTTTCAGTGTCTTTCTCACGCAGACCGCCTGCCTTGGCTCAAGCTGCACTTTCCTAGGATTTCTCAAAGGTTGGCAAAATGCAGACAAGCAGTATCTGGCTTGAGCATGTCCTGTACCTCTGGCTGAGCAGCCCTAAGCTGGCACTAGTGGCAGCCAGCCTTGGTTCACAGCTTGGCCTCTCACAGGCACTTCTAAGCACAGCACGGGTGGCAGACATCTGCAGATTTCTTTCTGGCCAAAGTTGGGGCACAGGCTGTGGTTGAAGTAGACCTACAGTAGATCCCCTCCAAGGTAGTCCTGGGGCTGGCGCCCCCAGTGGCCAGCTTCAAGATGAGCTGGAGCATCACCTAGACATCTCCAAGTATGACACACCCAAGGGGAGGACTGGGCAAGTACTAGAATCCTGCTGAGGCACTTCCTGCTCTGTAGGGTCAGCTCCTGCACCACAACCCTTCCACTGTAGTCAAGGCCAGTCCTTACCACCAGTGAGCCCAGGATCAGTCCCTCACATTGATGTGCAATTATCAACCAAGGCTCAACTACAAGAGGAGGGCACACACAACCCACACAGGGGACGCACCTGGAGTGTGTGGCTCAGTTGACCAGAAAGACTGCACCACTGAACCCCTCAGCACACCTACTACATAAGGCCATTCTACTAAGACCAGAAGACATAGCAGCCCTACCTAATACATAGAAACAAACACAGGGAAGCAGCCAAAATGGGGAGACAAAGAAACATGTCCCAAATAAAAGAACAGAACAAAGCTCCAGAAAAAGAACTAAGCAAAATGGAGATAAGTAATCTATCAGATGCAGAGTTCCAAACACTGGTTATAAGAATGCTCAATGATCTCAGGGAGAACTTTAACAGAGATAGGAAACATAACAATGGAGACAAAAACCATAAAAAAAAAAAGTGAGTCAGAAATAAAAGATACAATAACGGAAGTGAAGAATATGTTACAGGGAATCAACAGTAGATTAGATGAAGCAGAGAATCCAACCAGTGATGTAGAAGATAAGGTAGTAGAAAACACCCAACCAGGACAGCAAAAAGAAAAAAGAATCCAAAAAATTGAGGAGAGTTTAAGGGACGTCTGGGACAATATCAAGCATACCAACATTCGCATTATAGGGATACCAGAAAGAGAAGAGAGAAAGTAAGGAATTGAAAACCTATTGAAGAAATAATGACAGAAAACTTCCCTACCCTGGTGAAGGAAATAGACATTCAAGCCCAGGAAGCACCCAAAAGTCCCAAACAAGATGAATTCAATGAGGCCAACACCACAACACATCATAATTAAAATGTCAAAGGTTAAATACAAAGAATCTTAAAAGCAGCAGGAGAAAAGCAGTTAGTTACCTATAAGGGAGCCCCCATATGACTGTCAGCTGATTTCTCAACAGAAACTTTGCAGGCAAGAAGGGAGTGGCAGGAAATATTCCAAGTGATGAAAAGCATTGACATACACCCAAGATTGCTCTACCCATCAAGGCTGTCATTTAGAATTGAAGGACAGATAAGGAGCTTCCCAGACAAGAAAAAGCTGAAGGAGTTCATCACCACCAAACCAGTATTACAAGGACTCTTAGAGGGACTTCTTTAAGATGGGCGGGGGGTTAAGGATGGGTGAAAGGGAAAAGGATTAAGAAGTACAAATTGGGTGTTATACAGTAGTCATGGGAATGTAAGTTATAGCCTAAGGAATATAGTCAACAATATTGTAATAACTAGGTGTGGTGACAGATAGGTACCAGATCTATCAGGGTTATAGATGGGAATGGGGTTGGGGTCAGGGTGAAAAAGGTGAAGGCAATAAGAAATACAAATTGATAGTTAATACAGAATGGGGAATATAATCAACAATGTTGTAAAGATCATGTAAGGTGCCCGATGGCACTGGACTTATCAGGGGGACCACGTCATAGACGGTGTAGATGCTTGACCAATGCACTATACACCTGAAGAGCCGAAGTCGAATAATATTGAATGTCAACTATAACTAAATATATAGGTACATATAGTCATAGGATGTGAAGTACAACATAGGGAAGATAGTCGATGGTATTGTAACAGCTATATAAGATGTCAGAGGGGTAGTAGCTTGGGGGGTGGGTTATCACTTTATGAGGGGTTTGAATGTCTAACTATTACGTTGCTTTGTACACCTGAAACTAACTTTTTTCAATTAAAAAAAGAATAATCAAAAAAAGTGCCTTAACATTTACAAGGGTTTAATTTAATATACAATAAAGAAGGGAAACAAATTATATAAGCCCACTACATACTCATTTGAAATTTGTTTTAAAAGTTAGTTGCTTCTATCTCCTCTTTCTCTTACATTTTCAACTTCTTTTTCTCTGCTAATTCCTTCCCTTTAACCTATACACAGGCTTAGACGTTTCCTCCTAAAATAATTTTCTTGAGTTTTCATTTGGCCTCTGTCAAACAGCACTGGGGCCTAAATTTGAGTTTACCCTCTAAATAGATGCCAAGCCAGAGCAGCATTAGTAGGCATAAGGTGTAACGTGAGTGAAAGCATACAATGGAGGATTTGAGAGCCATAAAAATTGAGTAAACCTTTAAATTTTATTTTTATGTTAGAAAGAAATTTATACAATGCAATGTAAAATGACCAAATCATCTTTAAACAATAGTAAACAAAGTTCCAATATTAAATCAAGACTCTTCATGAGCATCTAAAAGTTGGCAACATTACAGTACAAAATGCCTTCGCAGAAGATTTAAATATGTGCAGCAGCACAAATCAAATACTCACAGCAGGTGAGCTAGCTTCTACTGTTACAAATCAGAAAAACAACAGGAGACCTGCTCATTTCTGTTTTATGATTTGGAGCCACTTGAAGTAGATGCAGATTTTGGTATTAGACCATTGTAGAACGGTTAGTAGTAAGCTAATAAACAACCTGCTTTCTTTGGCAATGCATTATAAAAATGCAATTAATCTTTCTTTTTTTAAAAAAAGCAGTTAGCTTTTAAAACTGAAATAGTAAGTCATTTGTTAATGTAACTGTTAGTTGTCTTATTTGAATCTGCTAGAGGGAAAAAAAGCAGGAAAACATTTACCAATATGAGATTAATAACTTAGGAAGACTTCAATGATGTTTCCACTGCTGTGCTAAGTGTTTAACATTGAATCTTCACAGCCTCAACATTTATTAAAACTTCACACAGTAAGTGGTGTTATCCCCTTTTGCAAAAAAGGAATGAAAAGTTTACCAAGATCACTCTGTTATAAGTGGTAGAGCCTAAGTTCAAACCCAACTCTATCTGACTCCAAAGCTCAGGTTCCTCCCTTACTTTGTCTTATCTCTTATATATAACACTTCCAGTTTCAACAGTAACTGTACTGTCTTACATGGCTAAAATTCTACATGTCAACTCTAAAATGTATTCATTAGATCTAAAGAGAGCAAATACACACAGTTTAATTCTCTACTCGGTATCAGCGCCCACTGATAGTAACTCTTGTCCTCTATACATCTGTCTGGCTACCAAGCTCTGGTACTCTTTGCTAGAGTAATTTCAATAAGAAATCCAATAAGCATCTACAACATATACAGCACATACTAGCCCCTTTTATAGGGGGCTATAAAATGAATATACGAAATGGTCCTAGACTTCCAGAGGCAAGTCCAAGAAGCACACCATATACACGTAAAATAACCATTATCGAAGTACACAAAAGTTGTAATATAGGAATAAAATCTCACAATCACTAACAAAAACACAACACAGATTCAGTCCAGTTCAGATTTCAGTTCAGAGCCTTTTTATTTAAAAAAATTAATTGTTTCTAGAAATGAGTAAGTATTCTGGCTGAAAGAAAGAGATACCCACTTTTTCTCTCCTTTATTAGATCTCCCCTTTCCTCAAAATTGCTCTTAAAACTGTACTACATTTTGATTCAATCAAGTCATTTTTCTTTGCTATTTGGCTTTAGGATTCATCGTTATTCATTTACTCTAAAGTGATTCAAAATGATAAAATTAAAACCAGGATTATGGCAAGAAAATAAAATCTAAATAAAGGTGGTAGTAAACTTCTGCAAAGGCATAACTTAGCACAATTTCATCATTTTCTTCAAAATGAAGATATTTATCAGTCTCTGATGAATAAATATACACACACTGCAAAAAATTCAAAGAAACAATACAAAGTAAAGAAAAAACTGTGAATGTGTGTGTATACATGCATACATATATGTATGTGCACACACGCACACACAGGTTTCTTTTTCCAAATAATAATTTCATTGTAAAGCCTCTGAAAATATATAGAAGCATGGTTCTCATTACCTAATCAAACAAGCTACCTTATAAAGCCTAACACCTGAGCCCTCCTAAATGGGCTGGCTTGAATACTAAAAACACCACTTTACATTTATACTTACTTTTATTATGTGTAAAGTGATCTAAAAAAATGAAAGATCATTATGAGCCCTATTTTACAGATGAGGAAATTGAGTCTTAGAGTGTTTATATGGCCAAGCTCAAATTATTAAGAAATGGCAGAATCAAGACCAAACCCCCGTTTCTCTGACCTGGGACTCTTTCTACGCTATATAACACCTCCTTAATTACAGCCATCATCTCTTCCATAATCCACCAAAAATGTGCTTCTCTGTCCAGACCACTGAACCACACTCTACTCTCTTATCACTACGTCAGTCACTGTGTATTCAAATTAAGTATTCTGTCTTCTACCTGTCCTACTAGTTTCTTCCATTTAATCCAGTGCATTATGGGAAAGAAAAAAATTGTATTTGGAAATCTATCAAGATAATCATCTCATACACGTTAATTTCAAATAATGCTTCACTTTACATTTTAAGTAATTTAAATTATTATCATATGTTTACTTAATTCAAGACACATCCAAGAAACAACAGGTGAAAGGAAACCCCATTGACAAGCCAGTCAGAAAACATTAAAAATGATACAGAAAATTTATACATAAATGAACATCGCTGCTGAACAAACAAACAAATAAATAAATAAATCTGATCTTCCAAGACTTATGACACCTGAGTGTTAGATCCCCAGGTGCAAAGAGCTGGGAAAAAAAACCTACCAAATTCACAAGAAACCACAGAGTCCATGAATTAAACCTGCCCTTACTTTACATTTAAAAAACATCATAATGAGATTTTATTGTATATCTTTAAATGAAAATAAAAGAATGAGGCAAAAATCATCATAAAATATTCATACCATATCTAAAAATTTTCATAGAGTTAATACTTATCATTTTATTGAATTGAATTCGTATACCTCACAACAAACAACATTTAAAATAAAAGTACATTTATATCCTGAAATTTTTACTTGTAACAGAATTCCATTTCTTTACTATCCACATATTAATTTTTTTCCTAATAAATTTCCAGATTCCAAATTAGAATGACATTTGGTAGAAGAAAAACTATAAAATTCTGGAGGGAAATAATTATCAATTATGTAGACAAAAACACTATTTGATGAAAAGGGTACTTACATCCTTAAAATATCGCTGTAACAATGAAAGCCTCACATCATGAACTGCTGCACATGTGTCCCAAGGGTAAATCTGCTCCTCTTCAGAGATAGGCAACTTTTTTGGCTCAACATTGTCACGACACTGCCCCAAAACTATATTAACAACAGAGATAAGAGCTTATTAAATAACCAATATATACACCTGATTCACCAAGAAAAGCTGAGTTATTTACCACCAGCTACACTAATATTTTCACTATTAGAATATTTTTAAAGACCTAAAAAAGTGATATTCCAGTTTTCTTCTACAGAGTAAAAAAAGCTTCAAATATGTCAATATTTTTAATGGTTTCAGATGTACAAAACAACACAATGATTAGATATTTACAAGCCTCAAAGAGATAACCCCAACAAGTCTATTACCCATCTGACACTGTACATAGTGATTAAATATTATTGACTACATATCCTCTGCTGTACTTTACATCCTCTTATTTTTGTAATAGTATAGCTGACATTCAATATTATTTTATGTTAGTTTCAGGTGTACAGCATAGTGGTTAGACATTTATATGATTTGTGAAGTGATCCCCCCATTCAGTCTAGTACCCATCTCACACTATACTGATATTCCAGATTTACTTGTTTTAGAGTGCTGCTCAAGTATTTTATTTCTTTTTTTTATCTTCTGTCTAGCTGTTCTATCCATTATTGAAAGTAGAGCACTGAGGTCTCCAACTGTTATTATAAAACTATTTCTCCCCTCAGTTCTGTCAATGTTTGCTTCATATATTTTGGGTCTCTGCTGTTTGGTGTGTATATATTTACAACTGTTGTATCTTATAACCCTAATCCCACCTCAAAAAACTTCAGTATGGGACAGGATGAAGGGCATTCAGACAAATCCTTCAAACTAAAAAAAAAGAAAAAAAAATCTGTTAACTATAGATTGGCTAACATATCAATTAGCAGGCTGTTTCAAGAATGACTGCTTCTAGTAACTCAAGATACAAGGAAAAAGCTACCTGAATATGCCTTATATAGTTAAAATATTTAAGCTGAGACTATTTCTGGGCTTAAAATGCTTCCAGATTTTAGAACAATTAAATGGCCAAGAACACTGAACTCAGTTATTGACCACCTAACATTGGTAATATACCATCACATTTTAAGGAAAAACAATGTGTAACATATAGACAGATCTCTCTGTTAAGGGCTTCTTCCAACACTCATGTCCAAAAAAGTGAGATAAAACCTGATTAAGAAACTATGCTACACAGATCTAAATCGATCCTTCCTATATAGACCTATAGTTATATCTGAACAAAGATACAACTTTCATTCAATACAAGTACTTATTAACTTGTTGCATATACTTTGTCTCTAAAATGTTCCCACTGAAACACTGATTTTACCTGAGGATGCTTGTAACAGTACAACCAATCCTGTAGGTCGGTCTTCAGAGGAGGGGCCACTCTGTCCACAGATAACACAATCATATACTGCCTCAGAAACTTGTGGTTCTGCTGTAGCAATCTCCATAGGAATGTCGTTCTCAGGAGAATCTGAGGAGAAAAATCTCTCTTCAATCAAAATGTGGAAAAAAAATCAAATCCAAATAATTTTGAGCTTCAATACTAATAACATTAAAATAGTAATAAAATTATGGAAAAAAATACCTTACTAAAATAAAGTGTTTACTCAGCAAAAGACAAAAAAATGCAGAGTTGATAATTAAAGACTTTAAATAATACATGGTCAAACACACTTCTGACATTGTATCATTCCCATATAAAATTGAAACAAAAAAACACGAAGGCAAAGACATTTGTATCAAAAGAAACCTTTAAAATATTATAATTTAAGGAAATTAGGTGGAAATTGTTTTCATTTTCTTTGAGGTATCTCAGAAGGGAAATTGATAATAACATTACAGTTCTTGTAAATAAATGGCAATAAATACTAGGAGATGAACGAGGAACAAACTATTTATCTTTTACTTTCAATTCTAGTGATTATATCTTAGCCATAATTATCACTATATTTATTTATGAAGTGAATTCCTTTAGATATGATGACCATATACGAGTATATTAAAGCAGGACTACTATAGAAAATAACAGTAACCCTCTGGTAATATGATACCATTAATAACAATAAATAAAATATTGAATTTAAGATAAAGATTCTTAAATTCATGAAGATCAGTGATATTGTCCACAGTGGCAAAGATATGGGTAGAGGGGATTGAGAAGACCAGGGAAACCGGAGTGATTTATGAGTTGTTCAAAAGATGGAGGCAGGGGCAGCTGGTTAGCTCAGTTCATTAGAGTGTGGCGCTCATAACACCAAGGTTGCCGGTTCAATTCCCACATGGGCCACTGTGAGCTGCACCCTTCACAACTATATTGAAACAACTACTTGACTTAGAGCTGATGGATTTTGGAAAAAACTATGAAACCCTGTGCAACAATAAAGTATTATCTCTAAAAAAAAAATGGAGGCATACCTAAATAAATATGTAAAAATACATGACAAAAACAGAAAAAGATGTCAAGCTCAGATATGTTTTAATAAGAATTCATACAGATAAACATATATCTGATAGTTATTAAGAGCAACTGAGAGGAAAAGTGGCAGAAACCTAAAGTACAACTTTGGATAATGCCTAGCATTGATGGAAACAAAAAAGAAGCCAATAAAGAAATCAGAGAAAAAACAATCAACAATACATAAATAGAATCAGAACCAGAAAGTTCAATGTCTATGCAAATAAGATTAATGGGTCAAAATGAAAAGATTTCAAAAGCAAGTACCAAAGGCCAGTAAGATTTGATGTGTGATTACTGCTTTTTTAGGAAGAAAATTTTAGTACAGAAAAGAGGATATGTGTCTGATTTGTCTCAAGTTCAAAGGAGAATAGAGAAATACCTGACTTAAATTGACATGAAATAATTCAGTCTCACGTTAAGTGCCAAAGAACTAGAATTTCATTAACTCTATTTCGCATACAAAGATAGCTTTCCTTTTTTTTTATGTCTTGGCACAATCAACATGAAAACTTCAAGGAAATCCTAATACCAACATGCAACATCAAAGAAGCTGCTAAGTCAGCTTTTCTAGTTTTTAAATAAGGCTTGACAGTCTTCTACAGTGATATAGTGCTGAAGGCACGAAAATAAAATAGATGATCTCTTTTGATGCATAGTTATTTTTATTTGAATTCTAGCTTTAATAATTACGGATACTAATGTCCCTTTTTTCCTTCAAGAAACTAAAAAGATCCTGATTTATTTCTTTTAAAAAAAGAAGACAATTACTGCTTGTGTATATTCTATAATGAGTTAAAATATATTATTGGTAATTTATGATTGATTCTATCATTCTGGTACATTTGTAATACAGTTATTCTCTTCTCACATTCTGTATTCCACCCTGGGACCTCCAACCTCCTAAATGACTTTTTAAGTTAGCATACATTAAAATTCACTCTGTTGTAAAGTTCTGTGGGTTTTGACAAATGCATAGTGTTATGTATCCAACCTTACAGTATCACACAGAATAATTTAGCTGCTTTAAAGAATCCTATGCTTCACCTATTGAGCCCACCACCACTCCCCCATGCTGGTAACCACTGGTTTGTTTACTTACTGTTTCTATATTTTTGCCTTTTCCAAAATATCATACGGTATAATTAGAAATATGCAGTACATACCCTTTGCAGACTGTCTACTTTCACTAAGCAATATGCATTTAAGATTCATCTATGTCCTTGCATGGTTTTTATAATTCATTCCTTTTTATTACTGAATAGTATTCCATTGCATAGATGTACCACAGTTTATTTATTCATCTATTGAAATATATCTTGGCTATTTCCAGTTTTGAGCAATTATGAATAAAGCTGCTATAAACATCCATGTGTAGATTTTTGTGTGGACATAAGTTTTTACATTAATTGGGTAAATACCTAGCAGCATAATGGCTAGATCATAGTTAAGACTAAGTTTAGCTTTATAGGAAAATGTCAAACTCGTAAACCAGAAAATTTCAAGAGAAAGAACTTTTTGTACTTTTAAATGGCAACACACGGGGAAAAATTCTGAGTGTCAGATTTACATCACTGTAACTGGATTATTATTATTATTATAAATTATTAGTTAATAGGTATTAAAACTATACGAGTAATGACTGAAAACTTCCCTAACTTGGTGAAATAGACATACAGGCCCAGGAAGTGCTAAGAGTCCCAAACAAGATGAACCCAAAGAGGCCCACACCAAGACACATCATAATTAAAATGCCAAAGGATAAAGATTAAGAAAGAATCTTAAAAGCAACAAGAGAAAAGCAGTTACCTACAAAGGAGCTTCCATAAGACTCTCAGCAGATTTCTTAATAGAAATATTGCAGGCCAAAAGGGACTGGCACGAAATATCCAAAGTGATAAAAAGCAAGGACGCACAACCAACACTATTCTACCCAGCAAAGCTATCATTTAGAATCAAAGGACAGATAAAGAACTTCCCAGACAAGAAAAAGCTAAAGGAGTTCCTCACCACCAAACCAGTATTACAAGGAATCTTAGAGGGACTTAAGACAAAAATAAAAGCTTAAAAAAATGAATAATAAAATGGCAATAACTACATCTCTATCAACAATTTATTTCAATGTCAGTGGATTAAATATTCCAATCAAAAGAAAGCATGACTGAATAGGTAAGAAAACAATATCTTTACATATGCTGCCCACAAGAGACTCACTTCAGATAGAAAGACACACACAGACTCAAAGTAAACAGATAGGAAAAAGATATTTCATGAAAATGAAAAAGAAAAAGAAAAAAAAATGCTGGGTAGCAATACCTACACCAGACAAAGTGGACTTTAAAACAAAGACTATAATAAGAGACAAAAAGGATGCAGTAATCCCACTTCTGGGTATTTATCCGAAGAAACCCAAATGCTTCTTCAAGGGGACATGTGCATCCATATGTCCATTGCAGCATTATTTACAATGGCCAAGATGTGGAGGCAGCCTCGGTGTCTGTCAATGGAAGAATGGATAAAGAAGAGGTGGTAATATATACTGTGGAATATTGCTTGTCCATGGAAGGGAATGGGTTCTTGTCATCTGTAGCAGCATGGATGGACCTGGAAGGTATTCTACTAAGTGGAGTATGTCAGACAGAGAAAGACAGATGCAATGTGATTTCACTTACGTGTGGAATCTAAAGAAAATAAACAAACAAACAAAACAGAAACAAACTCATAGATACAGAGAACATTTTGATGGTTGCCAGATGGGAGGTGGGTTGGGGGGGCAGGGTGAAAAAAGTGAAGAGATTAAGAAGTACAAATTGGTAGTTACAAAACAATTATAGGGATGTAAATAAAACATAGGGAATATAGTTAATAATATGGTAATAACTATGTACAGTGCCAGGTGGGTACTAGACTAATCAGGGGATTACTTCTTAAATTATATAAATGTCTAACCACTATGCTGTACCCTTGAAATTAATATAATATTGAATGTCAACTGCAATTGAAAGTTTTTAAAAAGGGGGGGAGGTGAAGGGGAAGAAGAGGTTAACGAAAGTCACGCGGATATAACATACAGCATGGGGAATACAGTCAATGACATTGTGATAGTGCGATACAGTGTCAGATGGTTGCTAGTTATCATGGTGATCACTTCTTTAGGTAGATAAATGTTGAAAAACTATGGTGTACACCTGAAACCAATATAGTGTTGTATGTTAGCTATATTTTAATATAAACCTTAAAAAAAAAAAAAAAAGAGGCTATATACCAAATAAAGTCTTCTTAAAGTGTCTAGGAGTCAGACCACTGGACTCAAAAAAAGTAAATGAATTCTAGCACAGTACACACTACTCAACAACATTCAAAAAGTCACATTAATTTTTCAATTTTTAGTCAACCTTTGAATAAAACACTTGATTGTAACTGCAAAACAAAATGTTAGCAACCTTGATAATTTAAAAGTAAACAAGTAACTTACAAATGGGTGAAGGTAGAGATAGGAAAAGGAAAGATAGAGGTGCTTATTAGTACATTTTATATAAAGGGGTATGAAGTAACTGCTTATAGATACAACAATTGATAGATACTTATAATTGTATTTAATATGTAAAAAACAAAAAATATAATTGTCAATATTTGGAAAGGAGAAGTAAAAGAAGAAGAGATGGAGAAAAGGAAAGTAGTGTCAATCAACTAAACCCTATTCTTTCATATAAGACAACAGATACAAAGTTAATTCAATAAACAGAATTTAAGTATTCTTTATATCCAAGATATATCCTGAACATAAAATCCACTGTTGATGGTTTAGGAGACACTATGCTAAATCTGGACTGACTTCTTCCTCCACACCTCTCTGGACACTGGTTATATACAATGCTTACATGCAAAGAAGTGCATGAGAATGTATGTGCTTGTTTAAATACACATATGTGTATATATTTCAACTAAATGCATGACTTTATTTTCTTTCAGCATTTTTGTTTTAAAAAAAATCACTGGAATGCAAGAATTAGGGAAGGGAGTATCCTGGTTAACTAAAGACTAAGATTAATTGAGATTTAATTTATTTCTCCAATGTTTGTAAAACATTATTCATAGAAATCTACCATGACACAGAAAAATGGCATTGCCTCTCATTGTATAAATGCCAATGCTAATTCTAATGAAGTGAGAAATACACCTGACTTAAGAAATACTGAAGAGGTGGCAGAAGGAGGAGGCACTAAAAGTATCTGAAAACTATCTTAAGGATCTTCGGATAACTTCACAGGAAAAAAATCAAAATAAATAAATGTATACTGATGAATCTCACAAACCTAAAGGATAGTTTAACAGAAGAGAACAGTGGGAGGATACTGCATTGCTATCATCAGGAAGAACTTTCTAACAACCGTAGCTACTCAACAATAGAATGGACTGCCTACAATAAAGGTCTGATCCTCTATTACATTATTGTTTTAATAAAGACCAGAAATCACCTGTCTGTAATGTTTAAAACTGGTAGAAGATTAGACTAGATAACCCCTAAGGTAGTAACTATATTTATGAGAGTTCTAAATTAATAAATTTTGACTTACCAACATCCATTGCAGTTTCCATGAAACTTTTCTGTCGTGAAGCAAACTCTGCAAGCAATTTCTGCTGCCTCTCTCTGGCCTTTTGTCGCCTAGATTAAACAGAAATAAAGTGATAAGTACCAGGCGTGCTAAAGACTTACCTACTATATTTCAGGAGTACATAATGTATGAAAAGGCCTTGGCACACAGTTAAGAACCAATTTTCTGAACTATGTATTAAATTTCATATAAAATTGTCCTTAAAAGGATTCCACTGCTTTAAATTGGTTTGAAAATCACTGGCTTAAATAAAAATAAAATCCATGATTTATTTTAAAATGTGAAATAATAATTAGATAGAAAATTTGGATTTCCAACAACACAATTTCCTAAGCATATGTCAGCTGGAAGCAAGAGCAAGCAGAGTTTTTTTTAGCAAGGAGGTCACGATTTAACTTTAGGCACAAATAATAGCAAACTAGTTGCTAAAAGAAGCTATGATGTTTACATATGAACAAACTCTAAAAGATAAGAATAGTCCGATTTACTCTTACCTTTAGAATAGGTCTCTCCTAATAGAGAATAAACAGAAGCCAGGAAGTTTCCCAGTTTCTACTCGGAAATATTCCAAGTTTAGTTTATTTTTTTTGAAGTAAAAGAATTTGAAAGAGTCTCAAATATAACATAAAGAATAAAACTATATTCCAAACCTAAGCATGAATATTCCTCTGTATTAATTATATTCTATTATGTATTCGTTATCTACTTCCAAAGAGTATTTTAATTTGAAGCTGGTTAAAACACACACACACAACAGGTCTATAACATAAGAATAAAAAAAGTAAACTAATAAAGTAATAAGATAGGCTTCCCTAGATTTGAGGACGCTAACAACACTAGTGAGCATAAAATCTTACCTCCAGTTAAGGGAAGGTTAAAATATTAATTTAAAACAAGAGAAGAGGGAGAAGAAAAAGATTAAAAGGTGACTTACACGAGGTGTGATCAAACAATATGGTGAATGTTTAAATAAAAAAATACGTATTTCAGTAAAAGACACATTGCCATTAATACCCCTCACTTCGAACACACTTATCCCATCATTTGTGCCACTTTCTGAAGCAGTTCTGGAAGTCCTCTTTTGACAGAAATTGCCATACCAGACGTGATGTGTGAGATGGAGCCTTTCTGTTGTGATCAAAAAATACAGTGAAGACCGCTGCTGAGTGCCATCCAACAGAAAGACAGGGATTCTCAATACACGAAGCGGCAAAGAGGCACGTGGAACCTTAGTAACAGTGTGTGACAACTTTCAATTTGTTCAGTGCAGTCAGTCATGTGTGAGCTACGGTTGAGAGAAGCTGTGTTTTAAAGTGCGCTGTAAATCGTCCTTCATCATGACAACGCTCTGTGTCACACATTGTTTCTGGTATACGGCAATTTCTGTCAAATAAAAACATTACAGTGTGTCCTCATCCACCTTATTCACCGGATCTGGCACCGTGCAACTTCTGGCTCTTCCCCAAAGTCAAAATGATTCAGGACATCAAGGCAGCCACAACAGCACAACTAAAGACACTCATGAAAGAGGACTTCCAGAACTGCTTCAGAAAGTGGCAAGAACAATGGGATAATTGTGTTTGAAGCAAGGGGGAGTATTTTGAGGGGGAATTAATGGCAGTGTGTCTCTTACTGAAATAAATTTTTTAAATTTAAACATTCACCATATTTTTTGATCTGTACTTCACTGGACATCTTCAGCTGGATGTCTTCCTCTTAAACTCAGTAACGCACAAAATTGAGCCTATCAACTTTACTGCTAAGCCTCTTCTTATCCTCCCTAATCTTGATAAACAGGAACACCATCCAAGAAAGATTTTTTAAAAACTTATTAATACTATGATTTAACAACAAATAAAAAACAATCTAAAGTTCCAAAAGCTAGAACCATAAATATGCTTTAATAAATTATTTAACAATTAGTGAGCATATATTGGAAACATTGGAAAGGACCAAAAGGAACTAAAATCAGATTTTTGAGAAACATTTAAAATATTTTTTTAAATTTTCTGTTCTCATTTAAAGCTGCACTGATAATAGTTTTTTAAAACCGCAGGAAAATTATTAGATCCCCACAATAGTAACAGAAGTAGTAATTTTTCCAAAGAGGCCTATAAGTTTAGGACAGTAATTCAAAGTTGGGGTCAGAAACGCTCATCTTCTCACCCCCAACTAACTCAAGCATACTACACACACAAGCACTGACTATGTTTGGTTCTAATTATCTTACAAACTAATCAGCTATAATTATAGATGCTAAGCATCCATGTGATTCACGTCAAATGGCCAAAAAGGAAGATATATCAAATCTTCAACTGTACCATACGCGTTTGAAAGATTATAAATAAAAAATTACCTTTCTTCTTTGTCCAATGTTTTCTTCTCTGCTGCAGTGATTTTTTTGGGCGGGACAGGAGGGGTCACTTTTCTACATATCTCTTCAATGATGCGTTTGTTCATTCTGCTTTGCAATGCAGCTTTCAGTAAAATTCTTTCTACTGCAGTTATACCATCTCCATGACTGTATTTAGGAATTTCTGGTTGGATTAAAATTTCTAGGTCATCAAGCCAAGGAGGATAGTAGGAGTTTTGTTTTCCTGAGAGTTTGTGGTGAAGTTTAATTAGCAAAGACAATATGCTTTCTTTAATTTCCAAAATGGCTGTAGTTAACTGTAGCGCTGAACCAGGAGCAGACCATTTACTTGAAGTTTTGGGACGAACCACCTGATTTGCTTCACTGTTACTGCGATTGATGATCTCCTGAAACTTCTTTCTACGCTCTGCTACTAAGCTGAAAACTTGAGCAGTACCAGAATTCTACCATTAAAAAAAGAGAAAGAAATCAAGAGAAGTTATCCAGTGTCAAGTTTAAAAACGTACTAGTACCACATTTTCCAAAGGGAATGTTCCAAGTTTCAACCAAGTATTTATTCAGTAGATCCTCTCTTTAAGGAAACCTGTCCCTTCACCTCTTTTGCAAATATACTTAGTTAGTCCCACTCAATCTGAAAACAATGAGGAGAAAGAGATTACCCATGGTAACACCTCTTTTATAACCTCCTAGGCCTATCTACCAGAGAAAATAGACAAAACTTTAGTGTCTATAATCATAATGAAGACAAATCATAAACTAAGTTCCTCATCAGTTTAAAGGAAGAAAAGCTATTCTATCTAACATTCGTCAAGAATACTATACTCTTTACTTTTAGAAGACTGCTTGCTACATTTTCTAGTTAAGAAATTATAATTATAATTTACAATTAAAATTATAATTATTTTCAATTTAATGAATCTGAACTAATTAATTTCATTTTTAAGGAACTTCAAAAGTTTAAAAATTACTTCTAACATATGTGCTCAAAGTTACTAAGATGAAATATAAAGATGAAAAATCAAATTGATCTGTTTCATATTTGAATATCACTGTAATTTATTTGAATATTTTTAAACTATTTTTCTCAATAATTTATTTTCTAAATAGCCTTTATGCTAAAGCAGTCATATTGCATTAGGACTCTTAGAAATCATCTTTTAATTAAAATACAAGTCAGCTTAATGGATTTCATTAATTTTTTTAAAGCAAGAATATAGAAAGGATGCTCCAGTATCAGCTGAGCTTTTATGAGGTAAATTATAGGATACACTATTTTTCAACATCCAAGCTGTTTTTCAAAGTACTCTCTACCAGAATTAGAGGCAAAAGCTGATGCTTATAGAGATTCCAATATTTTAATCAAAATTCTTTATGATGTTTACAGCAAAAACATACTGTCAAAAGCAAAGAAAGCTCCTACAAATGGACTCTATGATGAGAAATGTCTGATTCAATGTTCTCTACTCACAAAAATATAGATTGCAGGGATAAGAGATGCTTCAGTTTGGTTATATGGCATGTCATTTCAAGACATTTCATTTCTGCTTTTTAAAAATTAATTAAGCTACATGCAATGAGAGAGCTGATTTTCAAAATGACTCCAAATACACAGTATATGAAGTTTAAGATTTCTGGGCTTATTTCATCAAAGTTAATTAATTGCCATAGGAGCAAAAGATAAAAAAATGTAAATGGGCATGCTGCCAGCAATTACAGATTAAAATTTATTTTGATTTAGAAAACGTTTATTTTTAAGATGTTAGTAACAATGCTAAATGCAAACAGACCCAAATGTGTTGCTTATAATTGCTCTAAAATACTTCTAACACTACTAAGAAAAACCCACTATTAAATACTCAGTATTATTTTTTAAGTTCAATAATTTGAATTTTCTTTAAAACTAAGCCTAAATCACTATATAAAATCACACACACATACATTAGAGAAACACTTTTCTAAATTTAACCATATTAATTAAACATACACATACAAATACTTCAGTGTTTTTCCCCATTTCCAGTTAAAGCCATATTGCCAGTTAATGCAAATATCATATACATCTACCTCTCTTTGAAGAACTTTAGGCCGTCGTGAACTCTGGCAGATTAAAGGAAAAAGATAGGTGAGGCAGAAATTGCTTAAATATATCAGAGGAAATCAAAGACAATTTAAAGTTATCTACAACCACATTTATTTTTCTTTTGGGTATCACAGGATGATCTAAACAATATATTCCAACATAACATAAAGTCTTTCCTTTTTTCTTTCTCTCTTCTACACTTACATGTAAAGAACTCAAGCTATCAGAGCTGGTACTTGCAGATGAATCTCTCTTCACTTCAGGAGCAGTCTCTGGAACTCTCACTCTAACATAGTTTATAAAGTGTCTCATGTTGGATACTAAATTACTGCCAGGAAACCAACTGTCATGACAACGTTCTGGTCCACACACTGATGCCTAAAACATAAACATAATAAATATCAAACCTTGTCAAGCCAGGTCTATGGTACAATAGAGATGTAACAAGCCCCCCAAAATCATCCACTTCCTATCATGTTCTTGAATCCCTACAGCCTCATCCACAAATTATAAAGTGCTAACAAAACCAATTCAAACACAAAATACAAGAATAAATTTCTCAATACTAAAATGAGTAAGTTCAATGGAACTCAGCAAAATTTCTCCTGAAAAAAATACATTTTTTAATCTGGAGATACTGAACAGTACAGAAAATTTTTCATCACACATTAGTAATAATTCATAATATAGCCAAATAATACTACTTTGGACTAATTGTGGAAGAACATGTAAAAAAACAACAAAAAGTATGAGCTAGTTTTAGAGGAATCTTAATGATCCTTTGCTATCTATGAAAAAATGTTAATTCAACTTGGACTACAAAGAACTGCCAACTCTTTTTCGTTTGTTTTTTGCTATTATGTTTGGTAGTATTTTGTCTTTTTGGACAGGTTAAAAAGATCTTATGCTCCGAAAATCAATTTGTAGTAACAATTGCTATTACAGAATGATATTTCTGAAGTCCTGAAACACATTAACTTGTATACTTAAGTACTTTAAATATGCTCCCATAAAACAATATTTACTCCACTAATTTTTAATCTTATAGAAAAAAATTTGCTACTCAAAAACAATCCGTAATTATGAGTGACTTTTCAGCATATTTTCTGTATAATTTGGCTTCTTAAACAGCAAGTGTACATTGTTTCTGTAATTACCAAAAAAAAAAGTTTTTAAAAATCTGTAATAAAAAGGCAAAAAAGGGACCTTAAAAAAAAAAAAAAGCAATCCCTAATCAAATTATTAGAATTTCTAGACTGAAGTCCTAACAATTATCAGTAATGAATGTTATTAGCATAACACCAAAATTCATTAACTAGTTTTCTTAGATCTATATATTATAGATTTATAAATTTCAAATTCAACAATTCCATAAGTAGAATTTAATATATCAGTGAAACCTCTAAAAGAACATACGGATTTAAAGATTAAAAAAAAGCCTGTTTCAGTAGTTCTTAAGAAGATCTCATATGAGTATGATGAGTCCATAAACACATTTTGAGATGACATACTACCTTTATTGAGGCATGTTATAACTTTAATATTTAAAAATACAAGCAACTACTTACCTCTTCATCTGATTCCTCATCAGCTGAATTTTCAAGTCCCAGTTCAATCAGATATAAAACCATGCAGAGTACATGTTCTGACAGATTTTGATGATCCATCAATATCTTTAAAAAGGGGGGGGAAATGCCTTATAATTACTTTTTCCATAAAAAATATTTTATTTAAATATCCAAAAACATTTTAATGTTATGAAAATAAACATGTGTGCGTGTGTGTGTGTAAATATATAACATGATCAGATATGTAAATAAAGCTACATCTTGGTGAAAAGACAAACTAACACCAAAAATACAGGTTCCCTTGCAAAATTATATAGTACTTTACGTGATATCCAGAAATAAGGGTATGCTGATTTCCTAAAGGTTAATACATTAAATAGTCCACTAAAATCATTATAAATATACTAATATCTAAGAAAATAATTTAACAAGAATATTTTATATCCTAATTTGCTGACACTCTTCTCCTAATGATAAGGATACCAGATAAATAAGTTTTTTAAATAGGACAATTCATGCAAATGTGTTTAGTATAGCACCTGGCATATAACTGGGAGCACAATAAATGTTTATGGAGCATTGATGTTCTTGAAATCTGTCTCTAAAATTAAAGTTCTGAGCCTGAGTATTTTGTGCAGTTATGTAAATGTGTATGTTAGTGTGTGGTTTGTATGAGTGAGAAAGGAAAAACAAAAGCAAATAGTTAGGAGAGAAGTTTCTCTGAGGAAACCAATAAATCTAACCTTCTACACAATATAAGTCTTATGCATCTTATGCAGGATTTCAGGACTAACCTATACCAATCACCCATTCAATATGATACAACAAACCACTAACTGGAATGGACTGGCAGGTATCATTTTGTCCTCGTTATAAAAAAGCCATCGGGCCAAACAATGGAAGGGATAAGAGGAAGAGGTTCTACAGGGAGTGGCATGGGCAGCTGTGGGTGAGATTGCAGAGAAGAAAAACGAGGACAGTCTAGGCTGAACCTAATAGAAACTGCCTAAATGGCTGAGGGGACTCGAAAGGACTTAGTCACTTAAAAGCTAATCTACTGTGACTAAAGAATAAAGACTTTCAATTCACTGACTTTCTAATGATTATTTTGACTACTGAGAAGGTTTTTTTCATTCATCTTTTTGTGGCACAGTGGTGAGGAGCCTGTAGCCTTTCAAAAGCTTTTTTAAAATCTTATTTTTATATAAACTCTATATATATCTAGCTATTTGATCTTGAGTAACAGACACTGGCCTTAGTTTTCTCATCCTTAAGACTGGAATTATAATCCAGAATAGTGAAAATTACATGAGTGAATATATGTGATTTGCTTGGTATAGTACCTAGCAATGGTGTTCAACAAACAGTAAGTAGGTGGTGAGGACGCTGGAAGGAGCAAGAGAACAGCAAGAAGGGGCTGAAACTGGGCAACCGAGGTCATCCCTTCTGATCCACTATTTACGGAGCGGAAACCAAGGCTCAGCCAGCCACACACCCAGCTAGTGTAAGCAACACTGGAAAACAGTTTTCAGACCCCTAACTATTGCCTATCATTACTATACTGCCTCCTTTTGATAAATAAAACATTACCAGCTACATTAAAATAATTTTGGCTTGAAATCCTGTGACATTACATTTTACAGGTTCAAATGAGTAACTTAAAAGCCAAGGGAAGGAATTGTTTTATTAGGTACTACAAAAGAAAGCGTTTTCTGGAAAGTTTTATTAACACATTCTAGCTTAATGTTTATAACATTCAACATGGCAGAAGATCAAATGGTTTACTGACATTGATTTTTTGAAAGTTGACTTGCCAGTGCAATGTCAATTAGAGAAGATTTTTCCTATTATTACTAAAGTAAGGAAAGCTATTATAAAGTTCAGACTTTTAAAAATTTGTTCATAATAATCTTGTAACAACTAAAAGATTGCCTTTCTATTTTTGACAAAACACTAATTTTACATTAGCGGAAACTATACCCAGAACATAAATCATTTGCAGTAAGGCTTTTTTCAATTTTTAAATCGTGAATTATTGACTTATTACTTATTAATTATAACAGTACTCAGCTTTACCATCTGAACTAGTTATTTAACCTCTAAAACTCGATAATGATATCTGAAAAATGGGAATAGTAACAGAACTTTCAGTCAAATTTTTGCTAGAATTAAACAGAGTAATGTATATAAGTCTAATTAGAGCATTTGAAAGAAAATCCGGGACTACACAAACATTCAAAAAAATGTCTATTATTTATAAATAAGTACAAATAACCTTTTCAGTAAGAAAAATATTCCACTTTTTTTAATGAAGAAAATAACATTTTAAATCATTTTACCGAATAATCCTCTTGGGAATTAATGAAACTAAACCATTCAAGACAGTTTTTGAGAAACATGTCTGAAATATTAACAGGAATAACTTTTACAAATAAAATGAAAAATTCGTCATAAGGCAGAGTTAAAAAGAATTGGGGAGTACGGAAATCTAAAAGCATTATTTAATTTACATAGCAAACATTAAGAAAAAACCTAAAGTGTCTACTTTACTAAATTTAATGTATATTTTAAGTAATTAAACATATATATGTAGTAACTGGAAATTTGCTTAACAAATATGCTTACTTTTCTTTTTATGTCTTTTAATTTTTCAAATACTAATTAGGAAGAAGAAACATTAGTTTTTCTTTGTATCAAACTGTATGTTTATTATGTCTATAATTACTTTATAGATGTCTATATCTATTTTATCTATATAACATGAGTATAGTTCTTTTGTCTGTTAATCTCTTATCTAGACCAGATCACAAATATGCTTGTTTTATATGTATACACACTCTACAATACTATGTATACAATTTTTGAGTACACAATTAACGTTAGCCAAATAATAAGTCAGTTCTGTATGAGAAGACCCAAGATAAAACAAATTCTAGGTAACAAGAAAGTAAAAGCATCATGTTTTGAGTTTCTATGGTATTTAAGCAAAGTAAATTCTTAATGCTATCACATGGGAACCCACTCAAATCCCTCCATGTCACATTCCTGATAAAAGTTAAAAAACCAAGAGAACAATCCTAAACACAGGGTCACTGGCCCCCATGATTGTCACTAGTTTTATCATTTTAGTGGATTCTGGTGGTTCTTTGGTCCCTGTTGTTCATCCCATTCTTCCTATAATCCCACAATATTTCACTTCTTATTCTACAGAAGCCATAAATAAATACTCCTATCTGAAACTGGATAACATGAATAGTTTCCCACAAAGAGTGGCATAGCTATTCCATTATTTTCAACTTAGAATTCACATATATGTGATTATGACATATCCTCATACATCTCAAATACATAAATACATTAAATGATGTATAAATACAGTATTATGTAAATACTATCACTTAGCATTATTATTTGAAAATTACGGAAATAAATTCTATTTTGAGTCCTATTCAAATTACTACTGTACCTTGTAAAGCAGAGTGAATAGCACAATATGTAAAGTTTTACAGTGCAAAAGTCTCATGAGACCTTTATAGCTGGGATGGAGTGGCGTCCTTTTCTTATAGGGAGGCCAGGGATTTCCAGGGAATTTCCCACTCTGTTTTAAACTGGAAAAATAAAACAAAACTAAAATCAGATGATAGACTCAACATTAAATTGTAGTTTAAATAGTGATTTATAGACGTTAATTTTTGTCACATTTTTCTATGCAGTACTATTTTTAATCAAAGTGCTCAAAAATGACAAATGGATCTATCCTCTCCACAATGAATATTTCTATTTCCTTTCATAGTGGATAAAAATGAGTAGAGTTGAAAACTAGAAAGAAAAATGAATAGGAAAATGTTAAAGGAAAACAAACAGAAAAAATACAAAGTAAAGAACTAAACAAAGAAATTTCCAGTTGCAACAATTTGAACAAAATCGATAACCTAAAAATTCTCCCACTACAGTTGGGAAAGTTGGACAAAATATAAAATATAATCTTTTAAATGCATATTTGAACTCACAAAAAAAGAAAGTGGATTTCTCCCAGGTAACACCAAAAATCAAAAACAAAAAACAGAAAAAACAAAGGAATTAACAACAAGCACTAACACTGTGTTTTCCAATGGTTTTAATGGCCTTGAGCAGGCAGATCTCAAGGCTCACACAAGGCTTAGAGATGGAACTGAGATCCCACATAAAGCTGAGATCTTTAAAAAGCTTTACTCTCAATGAAAGGATAACTCACAAGGAGAAATAAGGAAGTTTGCCTGTGTCTTCTATGATGGAAAAAAAACAGGCTCCCCCAGAAGATAAGAAGTATGAACTTGTATGCAGTAACAGCAGACTCAACACAAAAAAAGCAAAATTGAAGAGATTACACAGAAAAACTGACAAATCTGTAACCATAATAGAATATATTAAAATATTTCTGTCTAACAGAAAGCCCAGGAAAAATAAATTGGTAAGGATTTTGAAGCTTGAACCACAGACAAATAAAGAGCATCCTATAATTAGAGAACACACATAATTTTAAGTATTTAGAACATTTATAAAAATTAACAAAATAATACGATGCTAAGCAAATCACAACAAATATCAAAAGAACTACTGTGTTTACCCGAAAATAAGACCTAGCCAGACAATCAGTTCTTCTGCGTCTTTTGGAGCAAAAATTAATATAAGACCCAGTCTTTTTTTACTATAAGACCAGGTATATAATATAACATAATATAATATAATATAATATATACAATATAATATTATATGACCTGATATATATGATATGATATGATATGATATGATATGATATGATATGATATGATATGATATGATATGATATCATATCATATGATATCATATGATATATCACACATTAGAGCTGATTGTCCGGCTAGGTCTTATTTTCGGGGAAACATGATAATATAAGGGACCACAACCACTTGTCATAAAGCAAATAAAACTAGAAATCAACTAAAAAAAAAACCCAAACTCCAGATATGCAGACATTTTAAAACACTATGTTCTTAGAAATTCATAGGTCACTATAATGAAAATAGGAATTTTTAAATATTTAGAACCTGAACGATATACACAATTGTGGGATACAACTAAAGCAGTACTTGGAAGGAAATTCATAGCCTTAACTGGATGTTTTAAAAAAAAATCAAAAACTAAGCATTTAAGAAAAGAGCAAAAATTCTACGTTGAAAGATCATAACAAATAATAAAGGAAAAAAGAATGAAATAGAAAAGAGTGGAAAAAAGAAACAACAAAATAAAAAGTTTGTTGTTCAAAAAATAGTAAATCTGACAGTCCCTGATAAGACTAATCAAGAGTAAGAAACTACAAATACAAATAAATAATAGGAATTAGAAAGGCAGATAGAATTTTTAAATTATTGGTTATATACTTAAGACAAAATAGAAGATTTTGTCAAGAAATACAACTTGACAATCCCTCTCAACAAGAAATAAAAATTCACTTTAAAGAAAGTGAATCAGTAGTTTTAAATTACCCACCAAAAAATAAAAAATGAGGCCCAGATGGTTGACTAGGCAAGTTCTATAAAAACTTCAAGAAACATTCACATGAATAACAATAAAGTTGGACCACTACCTCATACCGTATGTAAAAGTTAACTCAGAAAGTATCAAAGACTTTAATAACAGAGCTGAAACTATAAAACCCTTAGAAGAAAACATAGGCATACGTCTTTCTGACTTTGGTTAAGCAATAGATCTGACACCAAAAGCACAAGCACCAAAAGAAAAAAAATAGATAAACTGGACTACATCAAAATTAAAAACTTTTGTTTCAAAGGACACTTTTAAAAAAGTGAAAAAGAAAAATAACCCACAACCCACAGAATGGTAGAAAATATTTGCAAATAATATAGCTGATGAGTCTAGTATTCACAATATATAAAGAGCTCTTAAAATTCAATACTAAAAAGGCAACGCAATTTAAAAAATAGACAAAGGATCTGGAGAGTCCTCCAAAGAAGATATGTAAAAGGCCAATAAGCACATGAAAAAATGCTCAACGTCATTAACCATCAGGAAAAGACAAATCAAAACTACAATGAAATGCCACTTCATACCAACAAGAATACCTATGATCAAAAAGACATAACAAGTGCTAAAAAGGCAGTAGAGAAATTGGAACTCTCACATACTGCTTGTACTAGGAATGTAAATGCTGAAGTTTCTTTAGTAAAAAGTCTGGTAGTTCCTCAAACAATTAAACAGAGTTACTTACCACTAACCCAGCAAGTCCACTCATGGGCATATATACTCAAGAGCAATGAAAACATATTTCCACACAAACGTTTACAGACGAACATTCAAAGTAGTATTATTCATAACAGCCCCACAAGGTGAAAAGAACCCAAATATGATAAATGGATACATAAAAGAGGGATATCCTTACACTGGAATATTATTTGTCAATAAAAAGAAATGAAGTACTGATAAATGCCTTGAAGACATGCTAAGTGAAAGAAGCCAGCTACAATTTGATTACATTTATATGAAATGTCACAAATAGGCAAATCTACAGAAACAGAATGTAGATTAGTGGTTACCTAGGACTGGGGAATTGGGGGAAATAGGTAGTGGTTGTCAATGAATACACAGGTTTCTTTTTAGAGCGATGAGTATGTTCTAAAATTTCTTATGGTGATAATGGCACAACTCTGTAAATATACTTAAAACCACTGATTGAACTGTATACTTTTAAATGGGTGAATTATATTGAATTATATCTAAATAAAGCTGTCAGAAAAAATACATTCAAGATAATCTCCATCTCGTGGCATAAATTTTAGAGACTAGTAAAAGGGTGAAAATACACAGGCAATTCTATGACGTTACTATAACCTTGTTACCAATACACAAACAGAATGATTTTTAAAAATTATAAGACTATTCCTCTTATAAGTACAATGGAAAAAAGATTCTTTTAAAAAAGTAAACCACATCAAGCAATGTTTTACTTTTTAAAGATGGAGTGCATCATGACAAGATTGGGTTTTTCCCAATAACACAAGGATATTTGGATTATATACCATGACCTACACAGGTGCAGGAAAAGCACTTGATAAAATTATAAACTCCTAATAAAAATTCCTAAGGTTAAGCATGCAATAGAAAAGAACTTACTCACCTCATAAAGGGTAACTACAAAACTACTAAAGCAAACATTTTATCTAATAGTGACCCATGAAAAGCATTAGGAACAAGACAAGATGCTTTTCTTCACTGCTATTGTTCAATACTATTCTAGAGACCCTAGCCAGCAAAGAACAGATAAGTGACCAGCAAAGACAGTTTGTGATTCTGCATGTGTGTGTATGTGTGTGTGTACGTACACAAAGAAAAGAAACAAAATCATCATTATTCCCAGATAATTTAAATATCCCCAAAGAAAATCTTATGAAATCTACGAATTATTGGAACTAATAAGAATCAAGCTGAACGTAACATGAACAACAAAAATCAACTGCATTCTTATTCACTAAAACAAAGAGAAACTATGATCGCAGGAAATATACCACATATAGTACCTATAAAAATTATAAGATAACTTTGAATAAATCTGACAAAAGATGTCCAAACCCTTTCTGGGAAAAATAATAAAACTTTATTGAAAGAAATTAAGATAACCTAAATAGTTGGATATATGCCATGTTCGTGGATAGGAAAATGCATTACTGTTAAGATGGCATTTCTACCAAATTAATTTATGAATTCAGTACACTTTCAATCAAAATCCAACATGTTTTATCATTAAATTTGGTATGGTCATCATAAAGGTAAAGGGCCAAGAATAAATATTATAAATAGAAGAGAGAAGAAGTAGGAAAAGGAAGAAGATGAAGGAGAGGAGAAAGGAGGACTTACAATATTTAAGACAGCGTGTTATTAGTTTATAGAATGAACAAAAGAGAAATAGACCTATATACATACATACATACAGATACCTAATACAGTCAGTTACCTTTCTTCACAATAGCTATGTTCTATAAAGTCACCACAAACACTAAATAATCGTCCCAAAGGGAAATACAGGGTTAGGTTCCTGCAAGTCTGGGAGTCAAAGAATTTTTGTCAACTGAAATGCCATTTGCATTTATATAGATTCATTTGCCAATGTGTCTGTAAAACAAGCCAGCTCCATCAGCACTGAATTGAAAATCTTCTCTTCCATACAACCCTTTTCCTGAGTAACTCTTAGCAAGTATTTTTTGTTTTAAATTCTTCTGCTATCTCCTGATCTGCAGAACTTATCTTCCCTGCGAGTTTAACATTTTCCACACCATATTACCTTTTGAAACGTGCAAGTCAGCCAGCACCAGGCAAGAAGGGTTTAACGTTTTCCTAACCCTGGGTAAATGTGACAGTAAATTTCTTGGGCTTTCAGCCTCACAACAATGTCCAGTGCACTTTTTTATCAGTCATCATCTCATGAGACCACAAATTTAGCTTTTCAGCTTTTCCATAGCTTCATCACATGCTATGCCTGCTACTGTAGCACTTTTTGGAATGGCTTCATGTACAGATCAGTGAATTTCCTCTACCTTTTTCTGGATATACTATATTACTGATTCGTTACCACCAAATGTGCAGCCAACAGCACTATAACTCATGCCTGAATGAAGAGTGTCTAACAATGAAGTTTCTGTGTATGGCACACCAAGGCTTTCTTGCCGTTAGGAACACTAGAGAGCACTCCAGCACTATGTTTGAGGGCCATTTTAAACAGCAAAATCACCACCAAAGGCCATTTTAAACAGCAAAATCACCACACAAAAATGCAAAACCATGGCATTGAACAGACTGTGAGAAGGACACTTGTTACAGTATAAGAGCTGAAACAAGAAGGCAGAGCTTTGCTTTGTTCAGCCTCAACAAACCTGCCTACCCAAATCACCCCAGTACAGCTCAGACTCCACAAGCTCCAGGGCACTGAGAGCTCTTCATCACAAGCAGCCAGAATTATCAGACATCCAATGAATGCCTCTCGCATGGAATAGTTCGAGACCAGACAATAAAATACTCAACTCAGAGAAAGCAGAGATTACCTAGGTGAGGCAAGAAAAATCTTAAAAATAAAAAATAAAAACACTATCATCAACATACCAGAGAAATGAGTTGCATCTTTAACTCAAGAAGAGGATGCCCTAAAATTGTTTACATTAAAAAAAGATTTCTATATAGCACTATAGTAGCTACAGAGAAGCATAAGTTTTAAAACAATCCCAATAGTTGATGATAAAATATTTCAACTATTCTATTTCTTTCAGCATAGAAAAGCAATTTTTAGTTTTTATTTTGTTTCTTTTTGTTTGCTTTAAGCAGTAGCCCCTAAAAGTGCAGCACCAACATTAATAAAGTGTTCCAAAATAAAGGTTACATATTTGTACAACGCAGCAGGTAATATATCATTTTGACTGCTCTTTTCACAAGCATTAATGGAATAATGCAAATGAAAACCTACATGACAGGAAAAAAAATTTTAAGTGACTCAAACCAACACCTAATTATTGACTAGTTTGAAACAAATATATATAAACTCATACATCATACTTTCAAACATGGGCCAGCATCCATTAACCTTCTAGATGGGAGATGGGAAGCAACAAAAATATCAGAAATTATCGTTTAAAAAAATTTATTACTGGCTGAAATTAAAACAGCCACTGTATAAAAATTACATTTGTCTTTTGGAAATGACCAGACAATGGTTCCAACACTGCCATTAACAATCACATTTCACCAAACATTTCTGGCCACATGTCTTTTATGTAAAATATAACACTAAACTGAATGGATGGTTTTCCAACTCTTGGTTTGTTTTGTTGTTGTTGTCTTGTTTTTGTTTTTCTTTCCAAAGCTGACCTGCCCATTAAGGGATATTGGGAAAGGAGAAAGGAAGCAGGATGAGCCCCCTCCACTCTCTCAGGCCTCCTCCTGCTGTTGCCCAACCCACTCCTCCAGTGATGGGCCCTGAGAGACTTTTATAAAACCTAGATAGATCTTGAAGGCCTTTTCCAGAAATAAGATCCTAAGATTTGAAACATCTAAACATCCCATAAAGGAAATGGCTTATTTTCACTAAAACTCTCAGCACAAAATTTAAAGAAATTTGTTTTTCATTCAGCTAGCAATTACTGATTGCCTACAAAGTACCTACCACCAAGCTAGATTCTGAGAACATAGCAGTTTTAATTTATACAATAATTTTTCATTGTGATTCTTCAAAAGGCCTTTCTATTGCCTTCTTGCAAATAAAAGAAAAAAAATCACCCTCAGTAAAATCAGTTTAATTACTTTTGTCCCTTAAAACGAAAAGAAAATGAAAATGACCAGTAACCAAGTAATAGCAAATCCTACAGTTTAGGGTTATTTCCCAGTTGTGCTCTAATAAGAAATGAAACAGTCAATTATACAGCCAAATATACAGCAAATAAAAGATATCACATCAAGGGAGCAGATATTATATTTCACATATAAAATAAATCTCAAAAAATATTAAGTTTTACATAGAAACAAACACATTTATTCCTGGGTATGATATTTACTTTAAGTATACAAAATGTATTAGATGAATATAATAGTTTATGCATAACATTTCAAAGATTAATTTACAAGAAAATGATTAAAAGATTTTAGTTTGAAACTAGAGGGTATATTTATTTGTCATCTGTTATTATTTTCTTAAACACATATTTCTTTTAAAACAAAGATTTTCAAACCACCAAGAAATATCATAGCACTTCAGAAATATTTCTAAGAAACTATAAAGATATTGTACAGGAACTCAAAAGCCAAATGAAGGGAATGAGAGAATTAGAAAAAAATGGAGAACAAAAAAGGAAAATTAATAAAACTAGCTCTGAGGACATGGTTTTCTCTATGTGAAATAGTTAATAAGTCAAAATATAATGTAGTTCTAAACAACTAATAACACAAAATAGATTTTAAAACACAAGATAACCTGCAAACATAAAAGATTACCTGTGTGTCAGTATAGGTCTAAACCAGGTTTCTCAACCTGACACTAATGACATTTGGGACCAGATAATTCTTTGGTGTAGGATGCAAACCTAGTCTCTACTGGAGGTCAGTAACAACCCTCCGTTCAGACAATGGCAAACGTCCCTAGAGGACAAAAATCACCTCTGGCTGAGAACCACAGGTCTAAATGATGGAAATCAACTGCTCATTAAATACTTAATCTAATCCATTTAAAGGGAAAATTTTATTTTTCCCTTTAAATTTATCAATTAAAAGTCTCCTATGTGAAAAATAACAGATACAATTTTATAGAGCGCCTAGCATATAACAAGCACTCAATAAACATGTATCGTTAAATAAAACTTTCCCTTTAAGTGGATTAGATTATTTAATGACTTTCAAAGCTTTGAAAGTTTCTACTTATTACATAGTAGAAGAGAATAAAATTTACTATACACTTAATTTATATACTAAAATGATCAGCCATCACCACTGCCCCCAGAAAAAAGGCAAAGCCACTTAGGACAGCACAGTTTATGAAAACCACATTAGGTTTTCCATGCAAATGCTTTCTCCCACCCATTTTTTCATTTTTCAATGTGACCCTCTCAAATATATTTATTCAACAAATGTATTCTAAACACCTACTATGTGCCAGCCCTGAGATAGGTACTGAAAATGTAAAAGAGATAAACAGACAATAGTATCTTGCCTCAAGAAACTAAAAGCCTACAAGCAAACAAATAGTTACAAAACCATTCAATAAATATAGAAACAAATGCTAAGGAAGCAGACTATTTCCCTAAGGGTTTTAGGGAAAGGGAGAGAGAGATGCTGCTGATGGCTGAACTGGGTTTTGTATTTTGTTTTTATTTTGTTTTGGAGGGGAGTATGCTAAAATATGGCACTACAAACTTTCTTCAGGTATATCTCTGATAGATCTTAAATTCAACATATATCTATTACTGCAAAGTCTTGGCAGAAGAGAAGTTTCAATTACATCTAATATCTATATTTACAGTTATCGGGACAAAATGTTTTCTCAAGATTAAAGACATTTATATCATTTTAATATTGTTTTTTAAATGTTTAAATTAAGCCATAGAAAAGCACAAATAAAAGATAACCTATGATGTTTAGCAATATAATGTTAGCTACTAAGGTGTAAAAATATGTGGAAATAATACATTAAAAATAGTCTACAATAACATACAAAATTGAATTCTTCATTAAAAAGATATCCTTCAAAACATTTATTTTCTACAGTCATCAACATTTTAAACTACTTTGTTAAATATTTACAAGTAAAATTCATTTTGCTTTGGCTATTTTCCCACTTATCAAGAACACAGTAATATTACCACACTTTTTGTAGATACCCATCAGCTCTGATTTCAGATAATTTCATTCTCTTAACTTGTGCCTCCTCTACTGGTTTCAAAGTAGAACAACACAAAACTAAGCTTTCAATTCCACTGGTCAAATAGCAACTACCTAAGTTTATTTTTTTATTTATGTTTATTTGTGATATTTTATAAAATTTATTTTCATGAGATTAACATCAGATTTTGGATCAAGATCTTGAGATCATAAATCTCAGCCTGATTTTCTTAAATCTTAAAATATTATTTTCTCCTCTAAAGATTGAGAGTATACTTTAATGAGAGCATATCACATTTGTTATAATTGAAATTTTTCTATATAAATACAAGGTATCCATTATTATACTAATCAATATAACGGACTTACAATGCTGTATATCTGTCCATTGCAGACTGCACGTCTCTACGGTAAACTGTGCGAAGAATGACCATGACGGGGTCAAACTCCTGATCCCAGACTTCAGCTAGTATTCAAAAGAAAGTAGAAACAAAACACTGACTTCTTAGGAATAAAGTCAATCTCTAATAACTAATTACATTTAAGTATATTTTAAATTTAATATATGGGATAGTTTAATTGATTATATATTTGCCTTAATAAGCCTGATGTAGTGAATAGTTTTCTAAGTTAAAAATCATAATTTCATTACGAATGTTCTCTTAAGTTCAGAAAGAACTAGTGAGCAAAAAGTTTTATAATATGATAATGCAGGAGGGAGGTGGTAGATGAAGGTAAAAGGGATCAAATATATGGTGATGGAAGGAGAACTGACTCTGGGTGGTGAACACACAATGGGATTTATAGATGATGTAATACAGAATTGTACACCTGAAATCTATGTAACTTTACTAACCATTGTCACCCCAATAAACTTTAATATGATAATGTCTCGCCATAAAAGTTTAGTTCATTGATGTTTTTTTTTTGTTTTGTTTTTTGTAAAGTGCCAACTAGAAAGTAAGAAAGACAATGAATGCATTAACACTTTTGAAAGTTGTTATGGTACTGACATTTTGAAATTGATAATTGATCTCCTTACCTTCTCCATAACTAGGAACCACTATCCCATGTGTGGTTGTTATGTACAACTGATGGTATACAAGATGATTTTAAGTATTAACTATACAAAGCTAATTATTTTAATAGTTTTATCAACATGTATTAGAAAATTGTACATTGCAAATAAAGCCAGTGATCTCACTAATAATCATGTTTAGGATGAGGCAAAGTTTAAAAAAGTGAATCCATTTAAGAAATCAACATACTAAGTATATAACAGTAGAGATGGTATTTAGATGTGGTAAAAATCTACAATGTGACCTGCGAATAATAATTTTAGAAACTGCTGCCTCTTTCCTAGGTTAATTTCCTTCCCCGCTCTCATTCTCTCTAGCAGAATTCTTAACATTTGAAAACTGGGAAGAAGCTTAAGGTTCTCCCTATACATCTACTATAATTTCAACTTTCTAGCACAAGTAACTATTACCAATTGTCCCTATGTTTATGTAGCATGCTATTCACCTTCAATTGTCAAAGTATGACTTAAGATTCTTAAGATAGGCCTTCGCAAAGACAAAGACTTTTGTAATTATTTCTATTATCTTTTACTGTCCTTCACTTTTAAATCTATTAATTTGTACAATTAAAATGCCAATGCTTTTATCAGAATTATAAAACCATAGCAATGGGAAAACTTTAGTGCTAGTCCAACAGGCATCAAACAGCGTTCCACTGGAGCTGGATTTTCACAGAAGTTTAACAGGGCCCACATTAGGAGCAAGGAGATGGCCAAACAGATGAAAAGCTATGTCCACTCCCTACACATCCTTCAACTAGATTAGGGCTGCTTTTATCAGTTTTGTGTAACAGATTCAAAAATAAGTCAAATCCAAAGATAACAAACTGATTTTTCTCAACATCACAGAACTAGCGAATACAATTCAGACTGTATTTGAATATGACACTCAATTTCTTGACTCTAATCTTCAAATGCCCTAGTGCCCCATCTCAGTGTCTCAAACTTTATTGTGCATGACAATCACCTTACAGAGCGTGTAAAAGAACAAAAAGCATATTTCCAGAACACATCCCCAGAGATCCTGAAGAGAGCAGACTGGGGCTGAGGCACAGGTACCTGAGTTTTTAATAAGGACCACGAGTGAGTCTGACAGAGGTAATCCTCAAATCCTCACCTCATACTTCTATAAGCACTGCACCATACACGAACACCACTCCACTTGGAAGCTCATCTAAATTTTAGATACAAAGTGCTCTCTACAATAAAGAAATAATGTGCTTTTCCTTTAATGGAATATATTCCAAAAAGAAACTCTGTCTGGACTCTTCTTGCTACTTTTGTGAACTCCCTGAAAAATCCCACATGGTAAGACTTATTCTGCTGTGTTTTACCGAACACTGTACATGTTATTTACACCTTCAAAGTGGACATCAGTTTTCCATTTAGACAGTGAGTGTTGAGGAAGGAAGTCAAGAAGGATACAACTGTTGCTTCCTTTAAAATTTTAACTTAGTGAAAATGTGAGAGTTAAAAAGAACAGAGTACGAATCAAGAATTCACCTACTTCTGGCTCTTGTCAAACATGTCATAGAAGGGGGAAAACCTTAGAAAACCAACCACTTAAGGAAAAGGCTTCTATATATTTACATAGGTTCAAAATGTAAGAAAATGTTTCAGCATTCTATATAGATTTTAGTATTAACTGTTTCAAATTAAAATTTGGGTAATGAGAACAATTTCAAATCAAACTGAGAGCAAATATATTCAAAATGTTTTTAAGTATATGTTTTGTTTTACATTTTGTAGTTCATTTATAGTTCATTCACATATAAAAATAAACTAGATTTCATATATAAAGTTCCTTTTATAATCTAGAGTTATCTAAGAAATTATTGTAACATAAAACAGTAGATTTATAAATAAATAGAATATCACTGTATACCATAAAGGACAAACATAATCTATAGGAAAGTTGGAAGGAAAAAAAACCGAAGCTAAGAATAAATAAAACACAAAACATTTTCTTTCGGTATACACAACTCACCTTCAAAAACTGATATTTGAAAGAATGTCTATGTATGTAAACGTACCTTTAGGAGTATACATGCCTTGTTGCATAGAACCTCCAGGTTCAAAAACAGGAGCCTTGAAATCAGCTACAGCTGATAAAACTGATTCAAAGCTATAACTGCCCGGAATAATGCCACTTTTGGGATTTGGATTTTCTGGAATATGATGTATGTGTCAAGAAAAAAATAATTAATGACTAAAAGCCAGCTTTATAACTTTACCAAGGTACTCTAGTTTCTAACTACTTTTGCTAAAAAGAGGTAGAGTGATTGGCTGTAATATATAAAGTTGGCCACAAGAGGGCTATGTAATACAACAGTTCAACAATAACTTTTTATTAATTGTAAATTTTTAAATACCTTTAATCTAGAAGCCTACTAACAAATTATTTGCCGAAGTAGTCCCTAAGTATCAAACTAATCAAATTTCAGGAAATGAAAAAAATAAATTAAAAAATAATTTCAGGAAATGAAAAAATAAATTAAAAAATAATTAATTTCCATTGTCAGCATTTTGCAAACAATAAACTTTCCCTTAAAAAATCAGAGTATGCTAAAAATTAACCAAGATTTTTATGAGAAAAGATTGTTTTTCCAAAAACACAAAATGTCATACTCAAAGAAAAAGATGCTAAGCAAATTTTTAAAAATAAAGAAACCAGAAAACCACAGGTTCTTTCCTATTGACTTCATGTTAAAGTATGTAATTCCTTAAAATTCAAAGTTACAGAGAATGCTTTTGCTGTGTTACAGCACTGACACATAGTATATAATTGTTGAAAGAAATCATCAAACAATATCAAATTGCTGCTTATGAAAATCCAAGACTATCAAATAGGCATTCTAATAGGAGTGATTTCACAAAATTTTAGGAAATTATTCCAAAGATATTCACAATATACAAAGTAAATTTAGCCAAAAATTTGCAAAATAAATTTTTATCACAAAGTAACGTGATTATCTTTGTCTAAAATTTTATTAACAATAACAAATAATAAAGTGTCCGTGGTCTATACAAAGAAACTATAAGTTTTCAAAAGTTTGTAGACAATAGTCTTTGCACTGAAAAACCTCTTGATTTTTTCCTGGATTCTAAAAAAATCCTCAGAACCTTTAAAACACAGGTAATGACAATTATAAGGTATACCACTAAATTTTAACTATGAATTCCAGGCAGGCTATACGAAGTAGACCTAGCAGCCTTTTACAAGGTATCCAGCTTCCTTTCACTAACGCTGGCCTGGAAGGTCAGATCCTGGGTGCCCAGAGCCATCGGTTCTGAGGTCTAACAAGAGCTTCCTAAGAGGAGACAATTAGAGGCAAAAACATCTGCCACTAGCCCTGAACACACAGTTAAACGAACAATTGGAGTTGTTTTCCATACCATTTTTCAACTTCAAAGAATTTTTTTAATCAAAAACGTGATATACCTTTGATTTGCAAAAATTACTTATTTTTTAGATCCTGCAACTAACAGAAAATTAAACTGTTAAAAGGATATGAGGTCCAGCAATGAACTGTGTGTTCTGTCATTCATACATAGCTGGGCTACCATCTCGGCCCTGAGAATCTCATCATCAGACATGCCTAAAACAATTAAAAACACAATTAATAAATCTTTATATAAATTATAAAGAAACAACGTACCACACATTTTAAGCTGTTTTACCAAAAATGAGGTGTTTCAAAAATTAAAGAATGCAATGCCCCAAATATAACTGTAGTTTCACTACCCTGAAATAGTTTGCAGTTCCCTTAAGTCAAGGGTATTTTAAAGGATATTCTAAAAGGAATATGAATTGTACAGCATACCAAGAGTTTGAAATACTGTTTAAATATATCCACGTCATTTCCTTTTTTCCGTTAGCCAGTTACTAACACTGGGAAAAGGGGAGGAAAAGGAGGACAATAGTTAATACCCAAGCATTAGTATTAGTGCTTTTTACCTAAATGTAAACGCAGACTCAAAAGAATCACAAGAAATGTAAGAGCGCCTTCTAACATCGATCTCTCATGCTCTGCATCAAGTACCGTGTTTTGATGTTGTGAAGCCATTGTCAACAAATCTACTACCTTAAATCTGTAAGAAATATTTGAGACAGATTTTTTTTAAGTTAAAAAAACAAAATTAACTTAAATTCCAAATACTTCCTAATACCTATCTTTAAAAAAATTATGCTTACCTTTCAAAGACAGATGAAATAAAATAATCTGGGTCAAGTCTAGAAGCACAAACCTTTAAAAGACAAAAAAAAAAAAAGAAAAAAAACACACCACAAACTTTATTTCTCAGTATTCAGTTTTATTTCTTACATTAATCATGTGTTTTTTTTCATTTTTTGAATCTTATGATGTTTTGACATCTTGGGAGGTCTTACAGACCCAGGAGAGACTACTCCTCTCAGGGCTAATTCCTAAAGATAGTAAACAACTTATTTGGGAACAAGCCTCTTATATGCAAGTCAATTACCCCTTTATCCAACTCTCACACACCAAGCCAATATTCCCCCTGCCCTAAATCAATCGAGGACCAGGTACCAGAGAGCTGGGGACAGCCCCTATGCCCCAAAGTCAAACAGAATTATTCAAACTAGCCAATCCTAAAGTGTTTATCCCGCCTTGCCCTGCCTTTTCTAGCAAGTGGAAACCCCAATAAAGGTTCTGCTCTAGTATTTCCCCCTACTCTTGCTTCTGCCTCCTGACCAAAATCTAATGTTTCTTCTGTGGTCCTGCGTGATGTGGCATGCCACCTTCTCTTTGGAAACGGGTGTAATAAATTCTTCTTTCAATAGCAATGACCTCTCTGTGTCATCATTTAGTCACCTCTATAAATTAAAATCCTGTGGGTACAAATGAGACACTTCTAAAAGTACATCTGCATTATAAAGCTGACTTACCTGTAATAGGTAAATGTCAGGATCAATCATGGAATTACAGAAATGAGACTGAACATAGGTCATGGCTTGTCCTTTGATTTGCAGACCATTTCTTACCCACATATTGCTGTGGATTTCAGCAAGACTTGCCTAGTAAAATAAAAATTATGTAAACTAGACAAAGAAGTCACCTGAATTCAATCATTATAAAATCATGCGATATTGAACAATCATTTCAAAATATTTTATAACTTAATTACAGTATGAGCCTGACATTCTGTCCAATGTTAAAGACATTCAATTCAAATATATATTTTAAAATTTTTAAGTGCTTTATATAGTCCCTTCTTTTGGAATTTATACGTGAATTAGTTTTCCATGATAACTCCTGGATACAGTTATAACAATTTTCACTGAAATCTTCCATGAGGAATCAGTGACACTTATGTTTAACTCTCCTCCTCCAAAAAAGGCATACGTAATGCTTAGAGAAACACAGGAATAAGCATAAAACCAAGTTAAGTGTTCAAAGTCAATGAATAAAATCTACATCTTTAATTCACCTGTAACTCAACCTTCAACGCAAACTAGTCACTTTCCAAATAAGAGAGGTAAGAGAGGGTCACATCAGAATAAATTTTACTATGTTAATATTTCATTCTTCAGGTATTCATGTTCTGTATCAATTAAAACTAAGCACAGTCATAACTTCATCTCCTACTTGTCCCTAACCCCCATAGTTAAAGTTCAGTAATGATTAACAAATCTAAAATTGCCAGAAAAACAAATTGAAGTGCAAGTCCCTCTAATGTACATAAAAGGTTGGCCCACAAAATTAATGTTAGGACTTAAAGAAACCACAGGGCTTATGTGAGCTAATTCTTCTCTCTTTTCTCTCCTCTCACTTTATAGATAGGGAAATTAAGAATCAAGTAGGTGAATTACTCCCAAACAACATGGATGAGGAAACAGTGGTGGCACCAATGCTAAAGTCTATTAGGTCTCCTAACTACCAAAACAGTGCTGTAAAACTCCCCTACAAGTAAAGATAATGAAAAGAATTCCTGGGGAAATTGTAACTCAATTTAAATTATTTAGAACTAAATAATCTGGCAAAAACACCAAAATTAAATTTAAAAATTTTTTTCAAATATTTTGGCTATAAAAGCAATGATAAAGGCATAAAAATAAAATAAAGGAAGAATCACTTAACCAAAGATTCAATTCAAAACGCTGTAAAAACCTGAATACATACTTGAATTTGGAGTGGGTGAATCATTAGTTTCATTAACATTTCCTGATCCGGTAAAACAGAATCCAAATCTAGTTCTTGACATTTCACAGCCTAAAAATTATGATTAAAAAGTTACTAATTTAATATTTATTTTCTATATACTTTTTTAAAAGAATGGTTTAATGACAGTCTTACCTTACTCAAAAACATAGCATAATAACGATGTAGTGGCAAATGAAAAGTGACTTGGTTAGGTGCTGGCTGGAATAAACAAACAAAATCCACAAGTCAAAGAATGTTTAACAGAAGTTCCAAGAAGGTTTTAAAATGCTAAAACCATACTTTACCTTGATTTATCCCTATACTTTTAAACCAAAACTCAAAATTTTAGAAGATATAGCTTAAAAACCACTATAGATAAAATTATTCCATTTTTAGATACCTAAATGCAAGTTCCTTGAAGGCAGAAATTGTATACAACTTTGAATCTTCTGAAACATCTAGCACAAAACAAGGAATGAGAGAAATTTCCCTTTATAGTAGGCCATTTGGGAATCTTCAAATGCATGCCTACCAAACATAATGATAGTAATAAGACAATACCACGTTTCCCTGAAAATAAGACCTCACTGGACCATCAGCTCTAATGCGTCTTTTGGAGCAAAAATTAATATAATGTAATATAATATAAGGTATAATATAATACCGGATCTTATATTAATTTTTGCTCCAAAAGACGGATTAGAGCTGATGGTCCGACAAGGTCTTATTTTCAGGAAACACGGTAATTGCTGCTAACAATCATTGAGCACTTATATGTGTCAGTCCCCATGATAGGCACTTTATTTACATTACCTCATTTAATCCTCACAAGAACCCTATGGGGAAGGAACTACTAACACATTGCATACGGATCACGAGAATCTTCACGAGGGATTTAAACCCCGCCATACGCAACATGTTAATAGACTCATTTTTATAAACAGGGAAATTCAAGCTTAGAAATCTTAAGTATTACTTCCTAAAGTTAACAAGCAGTGAACTGAGTGGCTAGCTTGGACTCCACTGTTCTATTTAGAGTGGTAAGAGGCTCTTACCACAGTCCTATAGGTGAAAGGTTTGCCTGGACAAGGGGATGATATGCTCCCCAAATCAATGCTGCACACACAACCTCCATAAGAATTCTTCGTACAGTACATGTCATGGGCGTTTGGCATCCTTGTGAATATTATAAAATTTGCATTTTAAATCTGTGACTCCCATGGGTCACACTATTACAGGACAAAAGTACACAACAGTTGTCCTTAAACAAACAAGAAAAATTAAAAAGGTATTATTTGCTTTTAATGCTTTGACAAATTTTTCTTCATGTTAAAAGTTTTCTTCACATTAAAAAATTTCTTCACGTTAAAAAATTTTATCCACTACATTCAGATAATTATGCTAATGTAATATCAGTATAGAGTTATAAAGAGCTGCAATGTGTCACCATCCCTGAAAGAGTTTTTTCCAAAACCAATATGAGAATAACATCCTCCTCAATATATGGATTAATGGCTATATAGAAAATTATTCTAATAAAGTGTGCCTTCTATAAAAAGAAATTTGTGACACATGCTACAACATGGATGAATCTTGAGGACATTATGCTAAGCCAGTCACAAAAAGACAAATACTGTATGACTCCACTTATATGAGGTACTTAGTCAAAATCATAAAGACAGAAAGTATAAAGGTGGTTATACAAGTTGGAGGGGTGAGAGAAAATGGGGAGTTTAATGGGTATAGAGTTTCAGTTTTGCACTCAAAAAAACCTTAATTAACACATTTTTCTATTTAAACCTCCATTTGCTGCCAGGAGTAGTCTTACCAAGACATTAATTTAATCTGTATTTAGTCCATTCACAATCTTTTAATAGTTCCCGGTAGTTTTTAATCTCCTGACAACCTTCTACCTCTCGGGAAGACAGGGCTTACCTCTCCAGCCTCATCTCCTATCCCATAAACTCATGTACCCACCAAGCTTCTGCATCTTTGTATATGTATCCCTCTGCCTCAAATGATATACATCCCTTACCCACTGGATTAACATATAGTTAAGACTTTGCTCAAAGGACATTTCTACTAGGAAGCTTTTCCCGAGTCCCTAAGGCTGACTCAGATGCTCCACTCTACTCTCCCCCAAAGCACCTGGTCACAACTTTACAGAAGCACCAAAATCAAATTAATAATTTACTTAAATTGGGAACTGTCACATCACTGTACCCCCAAAGTTTATAACACAGCAAACATTCAATAAATATTTGCTGGATGAATGTATGTTCTACTTCCCTCTTTTCAGAGGACTCTAGTCAAACTACCCTGCTACATCCTGTAACTACTGCCCTAAATTATATTCATTCATGTATTTGAGGATTCTTAAATGGCCTACCTCATAGGAAAATTTATTCCATCTCTGTTTTCTATTTGATTGTTTGATTTGGCTTAATTCAATTCAAAAAATATTACTTGCTTAATCTGTGGATTACCGTAGTAACTTCTGACATCCACCCACAAGGATGGAAGAATAATATTCATCACACATGTAATATGTGCCTCTTAGTCAATCCTCATTGGCTAAAATTATCATCCTCAATAAAAAGATGAGAAGATGGACTCAGCAACGCTTAAAAAAAAGAAAAAGAAAAAAAAAAAACCCGTCCAAAATAATATAGTTAATTGATTTGTGGCACAGCCATAATTTACACTCAGGTCTGCCTGACTCTAAAGCTCTTTCCACGGCCAATAGTCTAATTGAAATACTACCAGACAAGAAGTTGAGAGATGTGAGTTCTGGTCCCAGAACTACCAGTAATTTGCTACATAACTATAGGCAAGTCATTTAATCTCTCTGTATATCCAATTCACATCTACAAAAGAGTGGATGACAATAATATCTTCTCTATTTCAGAGGATTATGTTGAAGAACAAATATAATATGTCAAAGCACTTTAAGAAACAAAACATTTAAACACCATAACAACTATAACCTATTGATTCTTTAAGTTCTATATTTATTTTCTCTGCAAAATATATGTAAATTCTTTACAACATTCAAAAAATATTTGTGTGTGAAAAACAAATGTACTATTTCCTTGAGTTTAGCTGCTCTGTATACATGATTCTAACTGTCCTTAAATCCATCCCTGAGTTCAACCGTGGATGAATTTCATGTCAAACACTTAATACATAACTCTTTGTGTAATGTAATTTTCCCTACTTCAATCTGCCTGTTATCTTAATGAGGCTACCATTTCAACAATTAATTCCTAAAGTTTCAAATACCAATGAGATCTGGATTGAGAGAAGCTCTAGCTGAAGCTCCATCTGAGAGACTAAAACTAGATGGGGTGAAGGAGCATAAAGCACGTTGAAAGTAGGATGGAGCTCTGGAGGCTAGAAAATGTTTTCTTTGAATACTGACTCATTACAATTTATATAAACAAAGTTTAAGCTAAAGACCAACATTTAGACAAGGTAAGAATCATGGTGATTTGGTGAAGGCAGAATCAGAATCCAAATGGACAAATTCCAGGTCGAAGGCTGAAAGCAGACACAAATGTTGGAGAGGTAATCAAGGATGGAAAATAAATTAGTTTGGGCAGAAAGAATTAAAGATAGCAGGGGTTCTTCCCTTCGTGAACAATTCAGTCCTTAAAGCCATTTGGGGGGGGGGGGGGAGTAAGGTAGGAAATAGAGCAAAACAAGCAACTACAAGTGAGGAACCCAAAGTGAGATGTCAGAGCCAAGGGTGAGTAGGACAACTTGGTGGGGGTCGGGGGGGAAGTTGGATGAGATGTCCAATATGGGGGAAGGGGATGGTATGAGATGTCAGAGGTCTTTAGGATGAAAAGCGGATCCGCACAGAAGGGGGTGTGTGGTTTACAAAGGGTATGGTGTGGCATAGGCAGTCAGGTCTAAGCAGAGTCCAAAGGGCATCAACACAGCAGGGCAGCGCAATGGTAGTGTGCCAGAGATAGTCAAGGTGAGGAGGCATCCATTTGGGGACTGACCTGGGTTGAGGAGTCAGAGCCAGACAGAGGTAAAGGGGGCAATGACACAAGGAGCTATCCTGGAATAGGGAATCAAAATACAAGCAAGGTGAGGAGATTATCCACTTGTGCAAAGGGCCAATATAGGCATCAGAGCCAAAGCTGGATGAGGAGGGCATCCAAAAAGACAGAGTCTGGTGTGGGAAATCAAAGCACAAACAGGGTGAGAAGGGCTTCTTCACAGAAGGGTGGTCCAAGGTGTGAGTCAGAGCCCTAACAGGATAAGGCGAGTGTCCCCATGGCGGGGAGGAGGGGGGTGACAGAATGCAGGGAGAAGAGAGTATCCATGCAGGGGGAAGGGAGGCAACTGAGATGAGCAATTGGTTATATATAAGAGGACTGGTCAAATAAGTAAATGTATTAAGGATAATGGACACCAGGTTTCTTACTGTTGGAGAAAACTAGACTAAGTCCTGTGGTGCTATACTGGAATTTAAAACATCAGTTTGAACACAAAGCTTTCAATACATATTACTAGATAGAGAAACAAATATAGATGCAAATATGTGAATATACATACATGCATGTATTTCTAACTTCTGTTCACTGAGAAGGCCTGAGAGCAGTGATTCCCCAATAGCAATGAGTACAACAAGCACCCAGACCTTGCCTTCTAAATACTGTTCTCTACTAAGGAATCAGGGATCCTGAAAGAAATGACTGATTCCAGGAATGGAACAGGGAAAACGTAGGTGAACCTGAGACATCTTGTTGGGCCACAAAGAATGAAAGTGCTCAAAGATTAATGGGACAAGTCAAAACGACACAGAAACCAGCTCAAAGGGGCTCTCGCTGGCAAATCTGAAACAGCTTGAGCATCAAATAACTAGCAATAGATTATAACCCATTGAATAAAATAGAAACTATGAATCCCTAGAGATAAAAATTAAGTAATGAATTGAAAGTTAGATGAACAGACAGATACAGTTACATAGCTTAAAATGCATCCTCACAAAATATTAATTACAATGAGAAAAAAGGTAACTTTATGATGAAGAAGTCTGGTTGGCACCACCCTAATCAAATGATCAAAGGGAACACCATCAGTAATAAAACAAACAAAAATCATAAACCACCACATAGGGTGCAATGAAAAGACTACAATAGCACTTCTATAGTATTCCCGCAAAAGATTCATAATCTGAATCTAATCATGAGACAAACCCAAATTGAGGGATGTTCTACAAAATAACTGAGCTATACTCTTCTAAATGTCACTGTCCTAAAAGGCATAAAAGAATGAGACACTACTCCAGGAGACTAGAGCCATGATAACTAAATGCAACATGGGATTCTGAAAAAATCCTATAAAGGACATCACTGGACAATTGGTAAATCATGAAACAGGTCTAAAGATTAGGTAGTAATAACATATTAATGTTAATCTCCTAATTTTTATAGGTTCCAAATTTGTATACGGTTACCTAAGAGAATGTCCTTGTTTACAGGAAATACACAAAGTATCTGGAGTAATGGGCATCAAGTCAAAAACTTAACTCCTAAATGGTTCAAGAAAACAAATTGCTTTTTACTCTATTTCCAACTTTTCAATAAGTTTGTGATTGTATCACAATATTTTTAAAAGAACGGAAAAGAAATAAAAGTCCCCACCATCACCACTTGGCTGACTAATTAGAAGCAAGCCCTTGTGTAATTCATAGAGCAGTTCTGTGCCAACTTGTCTCAGTTCATTATTAACAATCACCTTTGTTCAAGCCCACAGAAGAATGCTGACCAATTAATAAAGTTGTGATATCCTTCCCATTAATCTCCCCTATCCTATTCATTTTTGTACTGTCACTTTTACCTCTTCAAATAAAATTAATTTACTCCTGACAAATACTGACATATACATTTAAAAACAGAAAGAAAAAAAATTATGCCCTTCTCTAGGAAATGAACAAACATGATTAATGCGCTGTGGACCCTCCTAAATGTCCAAGAACTGGTCTCCCACTTTACCTTTTTTAAAGCCTAATGATACTGTATTTGTTATGACTTCTTTCCCTTACCCCATGAAAAGTTATTCATTATTTTCAATGTTAAATGAAATCTAACACTTCTTTTCTTAAATGCTATTACATATATCAAAAATATACATACCTCATCTACGAAGTTAATAGCATCAAACCAATCTTGAAGAGCTTCAATGCAGTATCTAACAACATTTTTTGTATATTCTTGAGTTTCCTAAAACAATAAGTTATATAAATGTTCAGTATAAATATATATATATGTATATCTTCAACTTTAAATTATATACAATACATAAAAATAAGTTACATGCATTGTGTATATAATGGTAAAATATATTTTTTCAAAATAACCACATTTGCCATTTCAAGAAATCATCCCTTCACAAACTAATAGTAACAACCAATGACAATTAAGAAAATTAAAGAACACAGTCTATCTTTTATATAACATATTCCTTAAAATAAATCAAAACTGCAATAGATTTTTGTGATATAGACCAGGTTCCATATCACGAGATCCCAAAAATATTTTAAGTTCCCTAATGTTACTGTTTAAGAGGTACACAGTGCCTTTTGGGATGATGAAAAAGTTCTAGAAATTGATAGTGATGATGGCTGCACAACACTGCGAAGGTACTTAATGTCACTGAATTAACACCTAAAATTGTTAAAGAGGCAAATTTTACGTTATATATATTTACAATAAAAAGCAAAAGTCAAAAGGGCTGATCATACATGAGTACTGAAAGTAGCCTGTGAATATCTTTGTTTGCAACAGAAATTAGAAGAAAAAAGAATAAGTACATGCCATTTAAAATAAGAGTTTGTGATAGAAAAATGTAATGTTTTATGGAGAAGTAGATCCAGAGAAATATGCAAGTATTTAGTTAAATGAGAAAATAAATCATGATAACCTCTTTTCAAAAAATGGCAAAGGATTTTGAATAGACATTTCTCCAGAAAAGATCTACAAATGACAAATAAGCTCATGAAAAGATGCTTGATACTATCATTCACTAGGAAAACACAATCAAAGCCACAGTAAAGTACCAATTGGCACATACTAGGATCGCTATATTTTTTAAATTGACAAGAATGTGGAGAAATTAAAACTCTCATACATTGCTAGTGTGAATGTAAAATAGTGCAGCCACTTTGAAGTTAAACATAGTTACCAAGCAATTCTACTTTCATGTACCCAAGAGAATTAAAAACATACTCACACAAAAACTTGTATACAAGTGTTCACAGAAGCATTATCATGTTAGAGAAAAAAATGGGATCAACTTATGAATGGACAAGTAAAATGTGGTATATCTATCAATACAATGGAATACTATTCGGCCATATAAAGAAATGGAGTACTGACTGATACAACCCAGTCAAACCATGAAAACATTATTCTAAGTGAAAGAAGCCAAACACAAAAGGCCAAATATTGTATGATTCATTTATACGAAATGTCCAGATTAGGTAAATTCTTAGAGACACAAGGGAAATCAGTGGTTTCCAGAGGATGAGAGGATGTTGGAATTGGGAGGTATGAGATTTCTTTGGGGACTGATAAAATGTTCTGGAATTAGTGGTAATGGTTGTACAACTTTGTGAATATACTATCAGCTACGGAATTTTATACTTTAAAATAGTTAAAACAGTGAATTTTATGTTATGTGAATTTTATCACAATAAAATCTTTTTAAAAAAGAGATTTGGAGAGCATCAATGTATAATATAAGTACAGGCAGCATCAAAGTCAAATAGGTTAAATGCATCAGCTCCATATATAAATTACTTGGGGCCTTAAAAAAAAGTCTCACATTCATTGTTGACTTCTCTTTCATCCTGCTCAATCTCCAGGTCCTGTTAATTCTTCCTTGATATTATCATGTATGTTCACTCCTATTTCTGCTACCATCCTGACCAAATACTATTTACCTAGTTTCCTTGCCAACAGTCACCCTGTTTTAAACTATCACACATGAAATTTAGCTTTATAAAAATATTATCTTACATATTCTGTTCTCTGTCTCTTAGTGAAAAAATTTAATGGCACTTATAAGTTACCATAAATAATCTATCATAACCAAACTAAAATGGCAGATTATTCATGGTTAAAGAAACTTCTAAAACCATATGTTGAAAAAAAGGAAAAAAGAGGGAAGAAAACCCAAATGGTTCTCTCTTTTTATCAAGGGTTTGGGCAAAAGGGTACCATTATACGCTCTTGACAGAGGTGTAAACTGACTCAATCTTGCCAGAGTACAATTTGAAAAGTAGATATCGAGAGTCTTAAAAAGGTGGCCAGCTGGGGTGGCCGGTTAGCTCGGTTGGTTAGAGCGTGGTGCTAATAACACCAAGGTTGCCGGTTCAATCCCCGCATGGGCCACTGCGAGCTACGCCCTCCTTCAAAAAAGAGAAAAGAAAAAAAAGGTGGCCAGGTAATTTCATTTCTAAATACAGCATATTTAATCATTTGTTCAGATCACCTCTCTCCCATCTCCCCACCAACACACCCATCCAAAAAAAAAAATCAGTATTCATTCTACGCTAGTTTTATGATCTTGAGCAAATGACTTAAATTTTCAGTCTCAGTTTCTTCCTCTGTAAAAATGGGAATTAATACTACCTACTTCCTAGTATTGTTACAAAGAAGCAAATGAACAGATGTAAAATGCTCGGTCATAGTCCAGCACCTATGTCTGACAACTAGTTAAGTGCCCCAGAGTCAGGGCCAGACTCAACTTCTGCCAAGTCTGCAGTAACCCAACGGTGCCACTAGATGGAGATTTTACAGCTTGTTTGTTCTGTTTAGGAAGCAAAATTGTTTAACTGGCCCTTAACATTTTCAAGAAAACAGCATTCAGGGCTATCACACAAAGTAAGCTATCTATATTCCCAAGGGTCTAAAATGTATAACCTTAGTCCAGACTTCTCTTTGAGAACAAGACTCATATAGCCATATATTCCAACTCATTCCAACTGCTTATTCACCATTTCCACTTGGATGTTTCACCGGCATCACAAACTTAACACATCTAAAACTAACTCTGATCTCTCTAAACCTGCTTTTCTATCGATCTTTTCCACCTCTGTAAATATTACTTCCATACATAGTTACCCAAAAGTTTTTCCCTCTCACTCATCAATAATATACAATCCATTACTAAGCCTGTTGACTGTACCTCCAAAATACATCATCAATATCCAAAATGCATCTTGAATACACCTTGAATTTCAAACCTGAATTTCCTATCTAGACTATTTCCTATCTAGACTATTATCTTAATTGGTCTATTTGCTTCTAGTCTTGTTGCTCCCCACATCCCCCTAAATCAGTCTTTCCAGCAACCAGAATGATCTTTTAAATGTAAATCTGATCACATCAAACCCCTGCTTAAAAATTTCACTGGCTTCTCCTTAAAATAAAATCCAAGGTTCGTTAACATGATCTATAAGAATCGGCTTTAATAATCTGATCCCTGCCTATCTCCATGTTCTCCAACTCCATGTTCTACTCTATGGCTCCAGCCACAAATTCCTTAAAAGGATCAATCACTTTCCTACTGAAAGTAGGCTATTCCATTCTACCTCCCCTACTATCCCCACTAACCCCAGATTTATTCTTCACATACTATGTTTCCCAAAAACTAAGACGTAGCCAGACAATCAGCTCTATGCATCTTTTAGAACAAAAATTAATATAAAACCCAGTGTTATGTTATGTTATATTATATAAGACCTGGCATGTTATGTTATGTTATGTTATGTTATGTTATGTTATGTTATGTTATGCTTTATGTTATGTGTTATGTTATGTTATGTTATGTTATGTTATGTTATGTTATGTTATGTTATATAAGACCCGGTCTTATATTAATCTTTGCTCCAAAAGATGCATTAGGGCTGATTGTCCGGCTAGGTCTTATTTTCAGGGAAACACGGTAGTTGGCTCCTTCATATTCTTTCTTCAGAAAGGCCTTCCTTGATCCTCAAATCTAATCAGGCACCACATTCATTACTCTCACAGTAACCTGTTACTATCCTACAGAGCCCTTACAAAAGCTTACAAAATAAATCTATGTCTTTACTTGCTTAATGTCTATATCCCCTATCAGCCTGCTTCATGAGAGCAAGAACCACGTCTATTTGGTTCCACACCAAAAACCCAAGCATCTAATTAGTATCTACCATAGAATAACATTCAATAAATATTTTTTAAATAAATGAACAAACAGACCTCATGTGACAGTTTTTTGCTAAATGCTACAGTGGAAATCAAACAAGGTAATATGAAAACACTGAGACATACGCTGAAATCATAAATCTGACTGAAAGAACTTCAGTGAACAGATTGCATATCAGCTGAGTATTGTGAGTAGAATTTTTGAGGCGCTAACACTAGTGGTTCTTCACACTAGTTAGAAATCACTGCTGAGGTCCTACTGCACATCAAATAAATCAAAATCTCTGACAGTAAAGTTTAAGCACATATATTCTTAAAGTTTCTCAGATGATTCTTGTGTAAAAGAAGCACTGTACTAAGCAGAGAGAATGAGAGAGCATATGCCAAAAAAGGAACTAACTTGAACAAAAGTATAGAAAGGACACTGCTTGTTGATAAATAAAAGGGATGGAGTAGAGGGGGTACAGAAAAACTATGAGAGACAAGCTGAGCGCAATTTGTGGAGAATCTTAAATGCTCGTATAGGAAATACAGACATTATTCTGTAGACAGATGAGAAGTTGAATGATTTTGAAACAAAGAAGAGCTATCCACAGAACTCAGAAGAGTAACTTACGTATTGGGACAGATTACAGTAGGAAAATCTAGAGGCAGGAAAACCAGTTAATAAATTACCTTAACAACCCAGATTTTTTAAACATAAAGAAATAAATTAAGACAGAGGAAAGAGTGGTAGGGAGACATTTCTGGAATGGAAGAGAGAATTTATGGCATCTGATTATAGGTTGAACACAGCTGGTACAGCAAGGGGAGGTTTCTGTATGAGATAATTGCCTCATTTAAGATGCCATTAAATGACATAAAGGACACAGTCTGAACAGATGATTTTTAAAGGTTAGTTAGGGACCTGAGAAAATTCATGTACCTATAAGGAGATCTACATGAATAACCCAACCCGAGCTGTTGGAAATCTGAACGTGGTTAGACTGTAACAAAGTTGTGAGTCATCTGCATTTAGAGAATAGCTGAAGTCAAGAGAGAAAATATAAATCTGCTTAAAGGAACACATACATTTAAAGGGTATAGGAAAGAGAGCCTCATAAGAACCCTGTGAAGAAAGGCAGGCTTTGCTGTCCCATTCTCATTTTGTTTTGTTTTACTGTAAAAAATCAGGAAAAAGACTGAAAGTAAGAAGTTCAAATACTTTTAAATGAGTTGACCAAGTCACCTAAATAGAAAGAGGCAGAGCCCAGAGTAGGGTTTTAAAATATTTCCACTATAAAATCTTGTCCAGCATACACTAGCAGGCTGGATTTCATGAGCTCCATACAGCAAAATCTTAGTCAAGTCCTTGTTTAGTAGGGTCAGAGGATTCTATTTTTCTGGATTGCTCAAGGTTTCTGGAGAACCATCAAACAAATACTTCAAAATGAAAAAGGAAAATACATATTTGTATAGAAAGACAAAAATACATGAGCATTTTTTTATCCAATTATAAGAATTCATGTTGCGGCTATGCTACCTACCCTTAGATTCTTTTTATAAACAACTTAAGTTGTATGAAATGTATACTGATTCTGTCCTTATAATCTTAAAAGTCTCAATTTTATTAAGGACTATCCTCATCCTTCAACTAACTGCTAATGGGGAAAATGAAACAATGACAATAAACGTACTTATTATAAAGCTGCAAAGACTTTTCACAATAAAGGATGGCTGGGAAGATCTGATATTATAAATGAATTCCAACCTGCCTAAGAATAATAATTAATTACTGTCTCAAGTCAGCTTTCACAGAGCTGAATTCAGAATTAAACACTGCAACATTATTATATACAAGTAAACAACCAATGTTTTGACATCTTTTTCTTAAATAATCATTTTAAAGCTAAATTCAGAAATAAACAAAAATATTTTCAACATACCCTAACTTTACAATGTGATAAGAGCCCCCACATGGGCTGTGCACAGGCCTCAAGTTCAGCAGCAAAGGCAGCATAGTAGGTCTGAGACTCAAATTCCACATGCTCATTTAGTTCTCGCTTGTTTAAGTTCATACCTTGTAAAAATTAAAACAGATGTAAACCTTGCTAAATGAAAGCAAGTATTCATATCAAAAATCAAGTAAAATACTTCCTACTACCAAACACATTCTAACATGCACATAAATGGCATAAATAACACAATATGTACAGGAATAAGTAAGTTATTAAAAATAAAACAATCTAGTCCTTTTGAAATTCTTTACAAACTAGGTTTTCTTAGAAACACTCTGTGACTTGTCTCTTTCTTACATAACATAATTGAATATATTAAATAAGAAAGTCAAAACTATTATAATTGATGCTAGCTGAAATTTTTATGAAAGCGTTATGAATCTTTCTTAGAGAATAGATTAGAAACTTCCAGGTTAATGGTTTAAAATACTAAAATAAATTACATTCTTGTTCTTAATAAGTTGACATTTTTAATAACTCTCTGATACATTTTCATGAATACTTTATTAAAGTACCTGCAAATATCAATTAATTAAAATGAGACATTTCACATACTACCTGAATGATGTGCTATTATCTTTTAATTAGTATTTGATAGTTCAGCATTAGGCATTTTGTAAAGAAATTAACAAAAAAGTAAAATTCATACCTTGAAAGAAAGATACAAAGTTCATCCATGTAACTAACAAACCATGGTCCTCCAAAAATCTCTTAGCCACACTTTGATGAGAAAGGATATTAATAAAATCACTGACAAGAGGCCAATAAGTGTTATTCTTCAGTAATGCTTCTCCACAGTTCACTACCACATGTAAACTATTTTCTTCATCTAAAACAAACACACACACCCCAAAAATAAGTAAGTTTAAAAAAAAAAAACTTCACCAATGATATAGACTATACACTTTAGAATCTGAGACACCTAAGGACCTCATAAGAACCCTGTGAAGACGGGCAGGCTTTGCTGTCCCATTTCCATTTTGTTTTGTTTTACTGTAAAAATGAAGAAAACGACAAAAGTGAGAAGTTCAAATACTTTTAAATGAGTTGACCAAGTCACCTAAATAGAAAGAGGCAGAGCCCACAGCAGGGTTTCAAAATATTTCCACTATAAAATCTTGTCCAGCATGTTTACTGGTCCAGACTAGCAGGCTGGATTTCACGGGATCCACATAGCAAAATGAATCCCAGCCTGCCATTTAATACCTATATGGCATTAGGCATGTTACTTATACTGAATTAATTTTCCCATCTGTAAAATGGAAAAAGACACATATATTAAGGGAATTAAATGAAATGTTACTATAACATTTAGCACATCATTAAAATAATCATTACCATATGTCCAATATATTACATGATATTGACCTAACTATGTTTATAAAACCGAATTATTGTTATTTTAATAACATAATACAATATTTCAATTCCAATCAAAATATTTTTATGCCTAGATTAATCTCAGTCCACTTTAGCAATCAAATCTGTATGATTTAAGCGATAATATATTTAATTGCTTTCTTCTATTCAAAGAATATGTAAATATAATTTATTAGCAAACACAGTATTTCAAAAATAAAAGAATTGAAAACACATATACTTCTTCTTAAGCCTTAGAAAAATTCCTCAAAGTTTAAATACATTGTTGGGAGAGGTGGCTATGCTTGTACAAAATCTTTACTATTAGAAGTTATGGCACATGGGCATTCGCTCTTAAATTATTCTTATTCAATTGATTCCCTGGACAAACACCCCCCTATTTCTGCTATAAACACACTAATACCCATAATACACAGAATGTTCAAAGGTAGGAGCCTATTTCCTAGTACACGAGTGAGGTATATGTTTATCTAGAATCATTTTTGTTTCTGCTCATGCTAATTGTTCTTTTTATTATAATTACAAAATTTAAATTAAAAGTATAAAAACTGATGTAATATGAATCTATAAAGAGAGGTTATTACAAAAACAAGATCATAAGCTTTTGAGAGACAATAAAAGTAAGTGCCTAAGAAAATGCTAAAAAAAATCTTGGAGAAAAAATCTTAAAAGCCTAGAAAGATTTTTATGCTAAGATTGCTTCACGATCTAATGTTCCTACTCTTCTTTAAAGAAACTGAAACTAAAAATCACAAATGATGCTTTATAGATGCAGTATATCTAAAAAAGATGAACTCCAGTCAAGGAAACCATACCTTAAAAATGCTTTGCCCAAAATTAAAAGATTGGAGAATGAACATGCATTTCTGTGTTTTAAGTTAAAATGAGTATTTAAGATACATATATATAATTTTTTAATGATTCCTCACTTTAGCCAACTTTTTTTCAACTAACCACCTACTTGTCAAACTCATCGGTGTGGAGGGCTTCTACGGAACTTCTTAATTTCCATACGTTAAATTTGGGTTTCAGTCCATCAAATTACTTTACCCAACTCTTGCTTTTTAATATGAATATCTGCTTTCTTTCAGCAAGGTTTATATCTGTTAATTTTTGTTAAGATATGAACTTAAACAAGTGAGAACTAAATGAGCATGTGGAATTTGAGTCTCAGACCTACTTACGCTGCCTTTGCTGCTGAACTTGAGGCCTGTGCAGTTAGTTGGGGCTGTAATCACCCTGAAATTTAACTATGTATAAGAACAGGACACATGAAGTTACGTATGCTCTCTTTCAGCCCTTCTCAACGGATGAAAGAGGATATAATTAAATGAGGGAGTGGGGGGGAAGGAGCTTTCTCCACATTATCCACACCTGAGATTCGGAAAAGCCCCCTGATTTACAACAACTGCCAATGTGAGTTGCTGAGCTGTTGATATTGATGGGACAATGCTAAGGGATGCTGGGATTTAAAACATTTTTTTAAACATTGAGAATCACTGTTCTATTTAATTAAACCCAGAGGATGAATAAGTAGAATTAATCAAAATCACTAGTTTCTTGACACTGCTTTAAATACTACTGTTCTCGTGAAAAACACTTTGGAATCTTTAATGAAATAAAATGATTAGGATTTCTATTTTTACCCAACTTTTATTTTTGTCACTATAAATACAGAGCAATGATTCAGTGCTAAATGAAATTCACTGATCAACAAATACTTATCGAGCACCTACTGAGTCAGGTAGTCTATTAAGCTCTAAGAATAAAGTGGTAAATAAAGCAAGACTTACAGAGTCTCTCTCTCCACTGAGACTAATATTTAAGAAGACAGTGTATGATAATAAGGGCTATAATAGGACAAGTACAGGAAGTCATAAGAACAAATGAAGCTAGTCTACAATTGAGGAAAAGACTTTCCTGAGGAAGTGATATTTAAACTGAGATTTACAGAATGAAGCAGGAATTAGAATTAGCCAGGGAGGAAATGTTCTAGGTAAAGGAAGCTATATAAAAACGGAGGATGAAATCACTGACACAACGCAGATGGGTGGCACAAATGAGGCTAGAGGGCCTTATAAATCAGCTTCAAGAGTTTGGAGTTCATGAGAAAAGAACTGGCATGCCACTGGAGGGGCGCTGGGTGGTAGGAGAGGGGACCTGATCAGATGTGTAGTGTGAAGAGTGACTGAAGCAGAGTGGTGATAACTAGTGATAGAGGATTAGAGATAACAATGGCTTGAACTATGGTGGAGGCATGAAGATACAGAGATAAAGAGAAGTGGCTACTTTACGATGTTTAGAAGGTGTAAGAGACAGAGTTGGTGATGTTCGCTATATCTACAAGGAGTAACAAGAAGTCAAAAATGACTCCTAGGATTTTAGGTTGGGCAGCTGTGTAGATGGTTAGATATCGGTACCAAAACAAGTATTTTTCCTTAAGACCAAATTCAAGCCATATATAATAAGAACAGCTAAACCACCTAGTTAAGAAAATAGACTCCAGATCCTTTACAAAAGAGTAGATACTTCTAAATTTAAAAAGGTTCCTAGTTGATAAATATGAAATACTATTTTCGTGAAAAGTCCTCTAAATGTATAATTCTATACATAAGAATATTACAGATACAGCTGAATGATGATACTATTTCAAAAAACAAAAAAGAGCAATATATGTAGCTAAATCATTGTTTATAAAAGATGAAAGAAAAGGTCATCTTACGTGAAGGTAGAAAACCTGTAATACAAAGCAGCTTTTAAATTTTCCTTTAAAAAAAGTAAAGATGTATATTGCTTAATGTAAATAGTGTATCATGTTCCCACTATACCTACAAGGGGAAGACAGAGTCACATAGCGGGCAAAAGTATGAGTTTTGAAGTCAAACACCTAAGCCTTACCACTTACAGCTGTAAAACAACAGATCATTGACTTCAACTCCCTAAACCACAATTGTCTCATCTATAAAATGGAGAAAACAATATCCATTTCACAGAATTACTGGTGGTTAAATGAGATAATACTATATATATAAAGTACTGAGAAAAGAGCATGGCATATAGTGAGTGCTCAAAAGATGGCAGCTAGCATAGCTGTTAGCTAGCTATTATTACACATAAAGCATTGTGCCCTGCACTGAGCGTATATCCATTTTTTAGGCTATGGTATCCCATCTGAAAATAAAGACTATATGTATAATCTTTAAAGAGAAAATAGGAGGTGATATGGCCAAGGAGGCAACAATGGAACAACACAAGTCTCAACTGTAAGATTTCTCCTCCACACAAAAATGGAAAGGTCCTAAGATTTCATTTGAACTACTGTTTGTTGTTATTTTTAAAATTTAGTTCCAGGTGCCAACAAGAGAAGATACAGTCCTATCAATGCTGGCCCGGCTGAGTCATGGTTAAGAACAAAGATTCTGACATCAGGAGATAAGAAGTTCTTCTTGGCTCTGTCATTTACTAACTATATACTCTACAGCAAATGACTTAACTTCCCTAAGCCTCAGTTTACTCATCTTTAAAATGGGGATAGCAATAATGTCAATCTCAGAGAGTTGTTCAGAAGCTTAAATAAAACAACATATGGATAGTATTAACACAGCATCTAGTACATAGCAAACACTCAAATAATATAAATTATTACAGGGAGGTAAAGATGAACGACCATAGAGAAATGAGAATGTGAGGAGGTCCTAGAAATATGTGGCAGTTTGAGGAGTATCAACCATACACTCGGCAAAAAAGAAGAAAATCAAAATCTGTCTAAGGGAACACAGAAAAGGCAAGATTTATTCCAACATTTAAATTATAAAAGTATAGGCATATAAAAATGTCTAAGGCTGGTAGTAACAAATTTATAATAAAAACAGGTACATGTCTAATAAGTAAGTGGTTAAATAAATTATGGTAAAGCCATATGATATTAATACCTGCAATCATTAAGAAAACATGTTCTTGACACTATGGTAACATATTTTTAAAGTATGTATTCATATCTATAAACATATTCATATCACACAAAAAGACAGAAAAGAAATATCCTAGGGGAGCATTTGAGATCTTGCTCCCCTGCATATGTCATCAGTTTGTACAAATAAACTATTACAAAAATTCTTTTTTAAAAAAAAGAAAAAGAAATATCCCAAAACATTAACAAGTTATTTCTGAATAACAAAACTATAGGTAATTTTAAAGTTTTTCTTTAAATTTTGCTGATTTTTTCAAAAAATTCTTTAACAAATATGTATTGTTTTGTAATATTTTTAAAGCTATTTTTAAGCATATCAGGAGTTTTTAAGACTTACACAGTATATTAATAATAAAACTAGTGAAAATAATTCTGAGTTTACCTTGTAGCTCACTTTTAATAAGGCAACTTTCCATCATGTACAATAGCACAGTGACCATAATATCCAGCAGCTGACATTCTTCTGTCACCTGTCTGGCTAACTCCTCATTGCTGAACAACTGAACACTAATATGCACAATTCTGTTAGACATTGTGTCTGATTCATGACTTTTCTTCAGTGTTTTCATAATAAAAGCATAATGTTGAACAAAAGTTTTGGTAAAAGCAACCTGTAAATTTTTTAAATAGAAAGAAAAAGACACATTAGTTTGAGTTTTATAACACATTTTCCAATATAGTGTATTAACATTTTAAAACTATTATTAACTTGTAAAGATGTCCAAAGTAAATTAAAAAAATAATTTCAATGATGATGGTAGTCTTGAATCACATTTTCCCTTTTTTTGGAACATTAGCAAAATATTCTGATGTTTTCAAAATTTTAATAGGCATTTTAATTTATTAAAACTTTAAAGCAATTACAAATACCATGGTTTAAAATACAAATTTTTACTATGCTCAAAGTACATCAATTTATTATTGTCCAAATATATGTCTTTGTTCTGTGCTACGACTTTAACAACAAAATCTAAAGTTGCAGCTAAAAGCTATCACAGAGGATTTCATATAACTTAACAAGTGAGTCAGTGTGATTACTCCAAAAGAATTACCCTCCTATTTGATCTGAAAGCTGATCACTAACCTGACTAAATACTCTTTCTGTGTAACATGTACATTTTCTCAGTTGTTTTCTTAAGCAGGTATAAAGACACAAAACAATGGCATTATTAAAGTGTCACTCTTAAAGAGGCTTTATTACGTAAACCATAAGAATTACAACATGATGCATTTTCTTTTCATACACTAGGCTGTGTCACTTTGCCATAGCCATATGGTGGTAACAGGTGGGTCCAGACCCTCTGAGACGAGAGACTTCACTTACCTACATGTGTTACATGAGTCATTAACTGTTCTATCTTTAACAGTTATGGCCAGCAGCTACTAATCCCATGTTTTCCCATTCCTAAACCCACAATCTAAATTCAGTTGCCCCCATTACACACTCTCATAGCACCTTGTGCCTCTCCTTTAGAAAACTTACTACAATTTGTAACTACATATTTATTTGTGCAATTGTGTTTATGTTTGTCCCCCAGCATTCCCTTTGGATCAAGTTCCATGCAGAAAGACAGCCCTTAGGAATTTTGCTTAGTGGTGCTTTGCCACAGATCTACGATAGTGTGCTTTTTCTGTAGACCCTGTGTTGGCAACAGAGGAAGCTAATGCTCTTTTATAGCATTATACCAGTCCTCAGGACTACAATACAATAAGCCACAGCTGAGAAATACATCAAACAGATTTAGTAATGAAAAGGCAAAGAAGGGGGAGCAAAGATCAGAAAGGAAGGGAAAAAAATGTAGATACCTTATACTCTTGATCTGGAAGCATGTTGAGTAAGAAAGTTACCATCTTCTGGGGAAATTCATACTTTATAGTCCAAAACAATAGTTCTTCTAGGAAACTTTTATGTTTCAAAACATCCATTATGGATTGATCTGCATAAGAAAAAAATTATCACCTAATGATTTAAGTTCCTCATCTCATTTAAACCTTACTACAATTAATAACCCATCAACCTCAAACACATAAATGTATCTAAAAATTAAGGATATCCTTTCAATAATTTGATAATATGGAAATATCAAGCTAGATTTCTATAATCTCCACAGTATATAAATATCAAAATACTTAATCTTTATATTTTAATATAAAGCAGCTACCACAATAAAAAATAAGTCATTACTTGTCCTTAAACATAAGCCATTTATTTAAAATTTCTACTAAGATTCAAAATAATTATCTTACAAGAACAATATTCATGGTACTTAATTTAAAATAGTAATAATGATTTTAAGCTAAAAACATACTACTAAGGACATAAAGTCCAAAGTTATCTAAATTTTTCAACTTTTAGAAAGAAGGGTGAAATCTTTATAGATTCAGTAATTTAACTATTTCTTTAAAATCCCCTCTCATAAATGAAACACTAACTTCACTGGAGAAAATAGTTACTAACGCATTGCTTACTCTAGTATACAGAAGCATCTACTTTTTTCTAGTAAAAATATACAAGGAAAAGTATAAAGAGTGTTACACATGCTTACTTGCACTGGACTCAAGATGCCCTCTTCATGTATAGAGGAAATGGGAAATGGATGACCCTTTTGAATAAAGGTATTCAAAAGGAATAAAATCATCTGCTAGAAAGCCTATCTCTAAGCCAAGTGCCCCTCCTTGAAGGTTAGGCTGTCTCTTGCTAATCTCTGCATCCTTGACACACTCAGTAAACAGAAAGGTCTCAACGGGTATATAATGAACTGAATATTTTTAATACTTTAGCTTTCTCTTTCTCTCGCACTCTAATTTTTTTCCCTAAAAATGAACTAGAAAATTCTGACTATTAATCTTTGTTGGAGGAAATGATCTTGGGCTACTGCTCTGAATAATCAAAAAGGACATCAAAAGGAAATAGCAAGTATCAACAGTGAATGGACTGTCCGGTTTAGTGACAGTGCTTAAGCAGGAACTGGAGTTGGATGAAAGATTTGAAAAAACAGTATCACATGCACCAATATACTCAGGCATAACCCTAACTACATTACAGTTCAAGTTGTCTTGCAAGATAACCTTGGAGAGTTTTTTTCAATTAACCCTATCCCAGTTTCACGGTTCTTCTATTATTGAGTAAGGTGTTCACACAACATCTCCCTCAGGTGATGAGTCTAAAAGCATAACAAAGAGCTTAGTATGTCATCACTCTCTTGATTCTTCTATAAAACATTGAGTTTAACAAGACTTGAATCTTGACTTGACCTTTTAAACATAACTTTAACCCAATTTTTCCATTAGTAATTAATAACACACTATTTTCAGAATAATAATTTCATTATTCTGGAGAGATTATAATTTTAACTACAGAGAGGCAAAAGTATCTACCAATCCCCTACCTAACTCTCTTTCAGTGGTGCCTTCACTACAAACAATATGTAATAGGGATAAAAATATAAATATGATTACACTATATATCCCTTTATTAGAAACTAAATTTTTTCTATTTTCCAAATCTCATAATTTTCTACTTGCTAAACAGGAATCTCTTCCTCCTGAAAGGTCATTCCCAGAATGATCTTGCAAGAAATAAGGTAAAATATATTCAAAGACATACACTAACAGATTCAAAGCCAAAAGTAATAAAATTAGGACCCAGGTGAATCATGTGGCAGGAATGTAAGGATTATAATTAAAAATTTCAAATATATGGTGATGGAAAGAGAACTGACTCTGAGTGGTGAACACACAATGGGATTTATAGATGATGAAATACAGAATTGTACACCTGAAATCTATGTAAATTTACTAACAATTGTCACCCCAATAAATTTTTTAAAAAAATAGTAAAAAAGGAAAAAGAAAATTAGAATATAATCCACAGCACATTGCTGAAGCCAATCTAATTCTCACAATTCACTTGGCACTAATATAATTGAAAATTTCACAGACTACCAAAAGAATAAAATAAAACCTTCACAGATAAGTGCTTCTTAACATGTTATCTACAAAGCTGAACAAAACTAATAGTATTACTCTTAGAATTCATAGTTATGACTCTGCAAGCTCACATCAGCCAAATAAAAATGATGGGTCAAGCATTTAAAAGGAAAGCTACAATTAACTTTGTTTTAAATAAATAAAACAATCCAAATGCACCAGAAAAGCTGTGGCTTCTACTAAAATGAAAATAGTTGCAGTTACGTACAATCACTTTTTTTTTATCTTCAGACCAAAATAAAAAAAAAACTGCCATAATAGTTTTCATTGTTGTTCTCAAAAGAGGTGACATCAGTTTCCCTAGATATTTAAAACACATTATGTGCTTTACGTGTTATGGTATAGAAATGTGGTTAGAAATGCTTCCATTAGTTATGTATGACTATTTACCTTTAAAATCTTCATTGTCATGACTTTTACAGTGCTTCAGCTACCTTAAGCCAAATTTTTAAAAGAAATTTTTGAAGAATCAGTACGCAGTATAAATGCATGGTAAGGTAAAGGTTATAATTAGACAGCAGAGTCCAGGCTCTGCAACTCAAAAAATGTTAGCAACAGCCTTCTAAGCCTCAGTTTCTTCATCCTTAAAATTTAAGATTTTGAGAACAGGCAGTGATGTGTTTAATACAGCGCCTCATCTCTTACCTATTATTACATATTTTATTTTTAGCTCACTTTCAAACTGTTGAACCAAATTCTTACACAAACTAAACCACTCCCTGGACTTCAGATATCTTCAAAAGCAACACTTTTTGAAAACACCATGGGTTCTACTAATTCAAAGAGCCATTTCTTCCATGTACATACTTAAACTAAAAATGGATAACTGATCAAGTCTGAAATCTATACTATTTCTTACCAGTAGATAAAGAAAGAGAAGACAATCCAATCCCAAATGTGAAAAAAAATTCAGGATAAAAGAAAATAAACTTCAATTTTAAGTACCTTCAGCCCGAGTTTGATCAGGCTGACGGAGGACAATGACCTCTTACACCATAACAGGTATTTTCTGGGCTTCCCTAAAGCTTAAACTCAAGTATGTGCCTACCAATCTGCTCCAACTCAGATGTGTCGCAAGGACTCAGGTAAACACATGAACAACTCTGGTTAATTTAAAGAGCCAGGTAGCCATATGGGTTTCTAATTTTCTTCAGGCACCACAGGTTCTCTGCTGAGCCAGGAAGCAGAGGAGCACATGTGTATGTATGCACCCTGGATCACAGATCAATGTCATACCCTTTGCTAGCAGCCCACAAGTTAAATGCAGCAGCCTAAGTAACTAAGACCAGACTTACAAAATGAGCCTCTACTGAAATTGCCTGCTTGCTCCACCTTTCCAAGCAGTCCTAAACATTCCACAAGATACACTTATTCAGCAACAGAAGTAAGATTCTTCTTTTCATCAAAATATCCTTTTAACCACTGGAGACTATCTAACAGACCACATCAACCTAGACAACAGACCACGTTAAACTTTTGAAATCCATGGCAAAAATCCAGAGTACAGGCTACCAACTAAAAACAAGCACTCTAGAAAAGCTTTCAGTGAGGGCCAAGAAAACATATCAGATAAGAGCTTAGGCTCTGGGATCTACTTCCCATTACCTGTGATCCCTAACATGCCTCCGTTTTTTAATTCATAAAAAATAATAACAAAACTTGTTTCATATGGTTACTTTGAGAATTAAATGAGACAATGCCTGTGAAGCGCTTAGCGCTATGTCTAGCATATCCAAAAGGTTCAATAAATATTACTCATTATTATTATTAATAATCTATTCCCTCACTACAGGCATATCTACTTTCTCCTTCGAGTAAATATGTATTAAGTCTTTACTGAGCCCTTAATGTGTATTAAGCGTTATTCTTCTCTTTCATTCTAATATTCATTCATTCCTATTCTCTCTCTCTCTCTTTCACCATCTCTTCCTTATTTGTCCTTCTTCACTGCAGAAATTGCATACCCTAGATTATAAAAAGACATAAACCAAACTAAAACTTTACACCTAAAATACTGAATCGAAATCAAAGAATCAATGAAAAGACTTTTTCTGGCTCAAATATGATAATGCACATTTTATAAAAAAACAAACCACAAAATCCCAATAGTAAAGGTTTTACTTGATTTTTTTCTTTATATAAATTTTATTGGGGAATACTGAAGGACAGTGTGTTTCTCCAGGGCCCATCAGTTCCAAGTCGTTGTCCTTCAATCTAGTTGTGGAGGGTGCATGCAGCTCAGCTCCAAGTCCAGTCGCCGTTTCCCATCTTTAATTGCAGGGGGCAGAGCCCACCAGCCGATGCACGAATTGAGCGGACAACCTTGTTGTTGAGAGCTCACGCTCTAACCAACTGAGCCATCTGGCCGTCCCGGTTTTACTTGATTTGGAAGTCCCCTAACAAAACTTTCTCCATCATTAGACAAATCTAACAATGTAACTCTCTTTTCAAACAATTTTGATGTCAATACAGCTAGCCAGTCAAGTATTCTTAATAATTAAGCATTTTAGGAGCTTCTTATACAAGGCAAAAACAAAACATAAATACCTTTGGTGCTACTGCTTAGTTTGACCCTCTTTCTCTTGCCCAGACCTTGACTCCCATCCTGATCCTCCTGGAGGAAAAACAAAATTAGCATTATAATAGTCCTATTCGTGAATTTATACATTTTACATAAACATAAATTTGCTTATAAATCATTAAATATAATAGTCATGCTTACGCATTATTAACACATTTTACTTTTATGTATTTGCTATAGTATCTTTTTAATGCTGCTAATTTTGATTAAAATATATAAAGAAAATCCTTAGCATTAAAAGAGTTCTTAAACTTAATCTGTGCTTCTAATGCAAGACTCTTTAATACCCCAAAATTCCAAAATAAAAATTTTCCTCACCTTATAAACATAACGTCAAATGAGAATAAAGAAGCTAAGTGGGAAGAGGAGCAGATTAGCATAGGAAGGAAGGAGAGAAGAGGAAGCCGGGTAAAAAAAGGAACAGAGGAAAGGATTTGAAGAGTCTAAGAAAAACAAAAGCTATAATCAGTATTTGGATGCTGTAATGCAGGGTCTCTGGTCCCACTCTCAGCAGGTGGATACAGAATATGGTGAGGCCAAAAAGGAACAACAACGGAGCCACAGACAGGGGAGTCATACTATATTCTTGATGGCAGCTGGCCTAGACACAAGAAGCAAACATCCGCCAGTACCCCAACGAGGGGTCTTCCTGCACCCCAGTCTCGCTGGCGGCTGGGCGAGACACACAAAGTAGGATCCACAGGATCCGCAATCTGCCACCTACGCTTGCTAACTCCACTTGCCAGCTGCAATCCACAGTCCACTTCTCTGGCAACCAACCAACCTCCTAGCGTAGCCATGGCAGTTATATTAGTGGCTAATGGCTAACCAGAAACAGCTGATGGCCACCCAGCCACTGCGGATGGCTATCTGATTACAGCTGATGGTCATCTAACAACCGAGCCAGCATTTTTCTATGTGAGGCCAAGAGCCTGGAAACTGCTCTCTGGGATTCTGTCCCCACACTCCACCCCTCCAGGGTCTCATCTCACAATCTACATGACAAGCATCTTCCACGAGAGGGCCTGTGTCAGGAACCCAGCACAAGAGAAAAAGTTTCAGTCCAGTTCAAGCAACGTCCCGGGGGTGTCCCTCGATGTCCACCCACCCTCTGGGCACAGCCAGGGTTTCTAGGGTACCACCAGTCTTTCTGGGCATAGCCAGATTTCCTGGGCACAGCCAGGGTTTCTCAAGGTACCGGGCTGGAACAATAGGGGCTCACAGCCAAGGTGCTTACATATTCTCAACGGCTGCCGGTCTAGACACAAGAAGCAAACATCCACCTGCACCCCAACAAGGAGTCTTCCTGCACCCCAGTCTCGCTGGCGGCTGGGCAAGACACAGGAAGTAGGATCCACATGATCCGCAATCTGACATCTGCGCTTGCTAACCTGACTTGCTAGCTATAATCCGCCACCCGCTTCTCTGCCAACCAACCAACCCCCTTGCCAGCGTAGCCACAGCAGTTATATTAGTGGCTAATGGCTAATCAGTAATAGCTGATGGCCACTCAGTCACAGCGGATGTCCATCTGATTACAGCTGATGACCATCTAATAATCGAACCAGCACCTTTCCACATGAGGCCTAGAGCCTGGAAACTGTTCTCTGGGACTCTGTCCCCACAGAGGGAGTCTCAGGGGATGGTACAATGCAGCACAACAATAGACTGGGAAGCTAGCCAGCTGAGAAACAACGAGGAAGCAGCCTACCACTAGGGAAAACGAGGTGAGGCTAGGGGTGTGCCGCTTAGGGGGGAGCCTGGGTACAGGTGCACCTTTCTAACTTTCTTTAAATGTTGCTGGAAAGGCTCTTGCTAACTTTGTAGCTAAGTTCAGGGTCTTCCCCCCCTCCCCCCCCCAGCTGCAGGTTATTATTCCACTCCATTATCCCAGCTCTCCTAAACTGGGAAAGATTACATATGAATCCAAACTTCCACATTATACTGACATCTTTTTACTATTTTCCAACTGGTATTATAAAGACATGTGCTAATACTTTGGTATACAGTCTGTTGTGCTAACAACAGTGTTGGTGGCATGTTAGAATTGTAGCACAAATTCCCAGATTTCTCAGTTACAGCCCATCAAATCTCTGACGCAGAAGAGTAGCCACAGCTGCGTGCTGCTGTTCTATCCACTGGTATAGCTTCCTTGGCTGACATACCATAGTCTTAACGTCAGGTTGCTGTCAAGCCCTGCATCGGTCCTCAGGGCCAGCCTTGGGTTTTCCAGAGCTACCACTTAGCTCAGTCAGACAGCATTTACTGAGGACTTCAATGAGCACCCCCTATTTCCCCCACATCAACCTGGCAGCAGGACTGACAATCAAACTACACTCTCCTCCTCTGTCACGCCCACCTTGCCCTTGAAGAAACTCAACCAGAATGAAATTTGGAGCCTTAAAAGACAGAAGACACAAGAATGTAAAATCATGCCACAGGGCCCAGGGGATTCTGAAGTTTGAAATTTTAGCTAACAGCCACTTAGGAAACTGTTCTCCTAGTCCTGAGAGAAAAGACAAATTTGAGAAAACTATGTTATATCCCGGTTAGGATAACTTTATAACTTCAAATATAAACTTCCTATGAAACAAATCTCCTTGATCAAGTAGTGGTCATGGAAATAAGAAGTTCTATAAATTTCCCAGCCTTATATTCTAAAAGACAAGTAAAATTAGCCAGGCAAAGGTGGGGAAAGTCATTCCAAAAAGAGAAGACAGCATAAGCAAAGGCACAAGATCACAAGACTGGAAACATAGACTAGTGAGTTGGGCTTGATATCGTATTAGATACGAACCACAGCTAGGAAAGGAGATGATTTCCAGCTAAACTAGTGGGAAAATGGGTACTCTTGGACATTGCTAGTAAGAGTGTACAGTAGTACAACTTTCCTGAATGACAATTTGTCAGTACACATGTCATAAGTCTTTAAAGTGTATTTATAACTGGAACAGAAATTCCAGTTCTAGGAATTTACCCTGAAGAAATAATCAGACAAGTTAACAGGAACTCTACGCAGAACTAGTCATCACAATGTTATTTGTAACAGGAAAAAAAAAATAGTCTTTGGCTTCCAACAGCAGGAGATTAGATTAGGTAAACAAATTACAGCGCACCTCTACCCTATTAAGAAAAAGAATGCTAGAGCTGTATATTAATTGTGACCAGACAGATGTTCAAAAACTACTATAAATGAAAAAAGGATACTATGTAAAATAGCATATGGAGTATAAAACCATTTAAGTATTGATAATATGCACAAATAAAATCTGTTAAAATATTCTCGTTATAGATGTTTAAATCTATCATTAGTGAGAAGAACAGGTTACAGAATAGCACGGATACCATGAAACCATTAAAATATACTACATAACAAATCTGTTAGAATACAAACGTTTATAGTAAGCCACCTCTAAGTGACAGAATAATAGGTCATTTATTATCTTTTTGTTAATCTTTATTTTTTATTTATTCAACAATGAATATGGATTGTAATGGATTAATAAATATTTTAAATACTAGTTCTAATTACCATTCTTAATTGCAACAATCTGCCCTAAGATAATGGACTACTGTGTTATCTATTACAAGTCCCATATTTTTATTTCGAGAAAGAACACTATTTTTAATGAACAAGAACAACTCCAAATTGTGGCAATTTGAGGCATTCAGGAGGATGAAAACAATACAATTATCATGACTACAATACCCCACCCTACCACAAAGCCATTACAGGAAGCTGTAGTTCTTCCCCATTTATCCATGAAGAAGCAGTATAGAAGTCTAGAAAATGATGGTCCAATGGACAAGAGAGGAAATTAAGTCAAGTACAATCTCAACCCAGACAGCAATTGTACAATTCCCAAAAAACACTTTCCAGACCTCAACTAGTCCATGGGCAGAGAAGTAGACAACATTGTTACATGTGTTTCAGGAACAAAGCGTGTATATAGGCCCAAAATGAGATAAGGAAAACAGATTCTAACCCTAAGCCTGGAAAAATCAACAAGTGATTTTTCAACCCAAATTAACCTGCCTTTCTTTCTTTGACAGAGTCACTAGACAGATGAAAAACGTGAGCTCCATAAAAATAAATAATAAAAATAAACAAGTCAGGTAAATTCACAGCTGATTAATAAAACAGTACTCAAAGAAAGTTAATACAGAATACAAATGGCTAAAAAGGAGTATTTAAAATATCAGTTTAAAAATACAAAATCCAAAGATCTGGAGAGATTGTTTCAATAAAATGAAACAAGGATTTATGTAAACCACTGTAATCTGACATTGTTTGCTTTAAATTAACTGTACAAGTACAAACAGAGAAGGAGCTCTAACTTGTCAGCTGTAAGTATGAGGGGGACGAAAAAAACCTAGGCATTCATTTGACCACAGGAGCTCCTGCCAACAGTCTAGCATTGCTACTAAAAGGCCAACAAAAAACCTTGGGCCTTAACAAAAACACAGTATGTTTATCAAAGAATGTCCCAGTACACTGAATCAGATCATAAGTTATCAAAAAGAGTGAATTACTGAAAGAGGTATCTACCTACAGCAAAGAATATTAAATAACTAAAGTTTATATTTAAAGGGTGTCATATGGAAGTAAAACAAAAAATCTTTCTAGGAGGAAAACAAGAAATTAGTGAAAATTACAATACTTAACACAGTATTGAGAAGAACTTCCTAGTAATTATTACAGCTATCAAACAAAGGAACACGTTGGCTCTTAAACTTGGTAAGCTCCCTACCACTGAAAGTGTTTATGAGGCTTACCAATTATCAGGAATGCTGTAAAATCACTCCCTACACTAGAAAAGAAATACATTGGATATTTCTAAGGTCCTCCTACCAAAAGTTTCCATGACTCCCCACCCATCAATGGTAATTACTATAAAAAATTAAAATTAAACCATATACCTCTAAAAAAATAATTTTCTTTCACATATTCATTTATGAAAAGCAACTGTGACTTTCAACTTTAATAATTCTGCTTTAGTAGCTACAAGTTTTGACATATTAGTTTTAAGTGTTTATTTGAATTCTGTCTCGAACAAAGGCAAGAATATTGAGATCATATCTACACAATAACTTATTTTATTTGTTAAGTGATTATTTCTCAATTATGTAAGAGTATGCAGAAAAAAGAGAGATCAACAAGCAAAATTAATAAACAATGCTTATTCCTGGATGGTATGGTTGAAGGTAAACGTTTTCTTTTGTATACTTTATTTTTATTTTTCAATTTTTCCACAGTGAACATTCCTGTTTTATAGTTTCACGGTTTGAAATTTATATTAACAGCTAAGATTTAATTTATATTAACAGCTAAGTACAGTAAAGTCACAAAGATTAATGACCTGGTCACTGCATACAGACAAGTGGACACTGCTTATGGCAATGGTCACAGTGAATATAATCCTTTCCTTGAAAAGTTATCTTGATCTAAAAGATCTTAGTTTCTCTGAGAAACTCTAATTAGCCCCATGTACATACAATACTACAGATTATTTTCTTTTGAACTGAATTATCTGATGATTATAAATAAACCTAAACAAAAATGAACACATATTTAAATTTAAAAATACATCAAAGTTAAAATTTGCCTTTATTTTATTTTCTTTTTGGTTCCATAGAACACAAATAACATTTACTACTGTTATTTCATATGAGCTACATAAAAAAATAAGTATGAAGAATGGCATGAGTATAAATAGCACTACTGAGCACACAATGTTCTGTTACTCTAGGGATAGTGGGGACAAATATCTGACACAACTTGTATGAATAAAAAAGTAGACTGTAATATGTACATTCATTCAACTAAAACTCTGCAAATAGAAAGAAATCTTGCTGTTATAGTTTCAAATCTGTTTCTTCATTTTCAAAGTGGTAGGATTAGATTACCTCTAGGGTCTCTTCCAATCCTAAATTCTAATTTACATTTTTAAAATTGCTATAATTCCACCTCTAGAGTAGTACTTGCAATGTCACTACCCTCTTCTCATCCTTTCGTCCTTTCTACATAATTTTTAAGTCACAATACAAGAATGAAATCATTAAAATGGTTTGCTCAGTAATTCCATGAACCTATTGGATAAGGCTGTACAAACTCCGATCCTTAAACCTTATCCAGCTCTTCACTAAATTTCAAATATAAATATTAAAAGCAAATACCAGTTGCCCAAAAGAAAGCAATACGACTTTAAATGCCTTAATGAAATTTTTAAATGGCAAAAAAATAGGTATTTGTTCAAGAATATCTGTATCTGAGTACTCTTCCATCACACTCTTTCCATCCATCTTATTTCTTCATCTACTTTCCCCTTTATTCTATTCTTTATTAAATTACTGCTTACATTTTTTTTATCATTTTAAGTAATAGTTGTAAAAAATGTTTTGAAAACAATAAAAGTACAATACAAATTTAAAATATTAGTGTCATTAGTTTTTAAGTAAGTGGGTGGAAATTCTTGTATATTTCTCTCTAAATAAATTAGTCTAAAACTGACACTCCTTTAAATATTTAACTTGCTTCTTATTTATGATGTTTAGCTCCAAACGGAATTTTTTTCCCATGTAGATCACTCATCCTAATAGAATGCTCCCATTAAGAAATAAAAGCAGAATAAAATAGGATAGAGGACTCGAAGAAAAGACTAGCAAAAGAGTTATAATAATTTTATTATTTCATTATTTCATTAATTAAATTCAAAAGTATATTTTGTTCCTTAAGCTACAATAAATGTTAGTAAAATTTTAGTATATTCCCCTCACTTTACAAAGGTAAAGTTTAACTTTTTAAAAAACATCTTACAATCTTAATATAAGCATTTATTGGCTCCTTGTATAATACCGTGTTTCCCCGAAAATAAGCCCTAGCATGATTTTTCAGGATGACATCCCCTGAACATAAGCCCTAATGAGTCTTTTGGAGCAAACCTTAATATAAGACCCGGTCTTATTTTCGGGGAAACACGGTAGTAACCATTTTTCTTAACGAAAACTTTAATTTTAATTAAAACCCTACAATAGCCATTTCTGGTTACAGTAGTATTTCATTATCATGTTACAGTTTTTTCCCAACAGACAAGTACTACTGAAATAGATGTAACAATCTATAATCAAGTGTAGGTACATTATTCAGTTATAATCACTAGTCATTATTGGATATCAAGAGAATCCAAGAAAAAGAATTGCAAATGTCACATCCTTTTGTGGAAGTTTTAAAACATGTTTACAAATTCTTTGACACTCCTCCCATTGAGAGGTTAGGTCTATGTTCCCTCCCACTGAATCTGAGCCCACCTTAGCAACTCACAACTAATAGGACGCAGAGGAAGTGACACTATGTCACTTCCAAGGCTAGCTCAGAAAAGGCTCTATACCTTCTGCTCGTGTGCTGCTCACCCTGAAGAAGCCAGTTACTATATAAGAAGTCCAACAACTTGTAGTCACCATGCTGGATAAGTCACAAGTAGGCACTGCAGTCAACAGCCAGCTGAGCTCCCCTGGGCCCTCAACATGAACTGCCAGCCCTGTGAGTGGGCCATCTTAAATCTCCATCTCAGCTAAGCCTTCAGATGGCTTCAAATGTAGCCAAAAACGAACTGGAATCACATGAGAGAACCCAAGTAAGAACCACCCAGCTGCTCTTCCCAAATTCCTGAGTCATAAAATTGTGAGCAAAACAAAGTACTAATTTTAAGCCACAAAGTTTAGGGCAAAACTTTGTGGCTTGTTCCCTTTACAGAAAAACCTCTAGACCAACAAATAGGAGACCAACTGTCCATTTCCAACTCCACTAAGTAGAAGAAATTTACTAGCCTGAGTGAATCAGTTCATTCTATGGAATTCAGATTCCTCATCTATAAATAAGGAAGTTAGACAAGATGAACTTTAAGGTCACTTTTAGCTCTAATATTTTACATTTTTTATAACCTTCAAATTGCCACCTCCTAATTCTCATTTTTTGCTTTGTTATATAACATGACTTTTCTATTTCTAACTCAAGATTTGAAAATGTGTTCAGCACCAAAAAGCAAAGACTTCATAGTACATAAATCAATAAAACATAAATGAGTACATTTTTGTAAAAAAATTATGATCAAATAGACAATTTTAAAATAGAAAATTTCTTGACTTTATCACTAAAACTCTTCCATGATTACCCTTGGGTAATGGTCTTTATACTTTTCCATACTTTTGACTTTAAATATATGTGTGTGTGGCTTTTATAATCAAAAAGAAATATAACTTATTAAAATTTAAGATATGCATACCCTGTAACCTAGCAATTCCAAAACTTAGAGAACTATTTGCACATCTGCACCAAAAGAAATGTACGCATTGTGTCTTACAATAAAAAACCGAAAATTAAGGAAATGATTAAGTAAACTGTAGTTTATTCATATTTCAGAATACTATACAGCAGATAGGAAGAAAAGAGGACTGACAAAGATGGATTTGCATAATACATTTGCAGAGGAAATAAAAGGACACAAAATAGTATAACATTTTTATTTACTCACACACACTCTATCCATTTCTATAAGCACACAGTTATTTAACTACATAGAAAATGGTCTGTCAAGGACATCCAAACTATTACCTGTAGTTGCCCAGAGAAGAGGCTGGTATTAGGGAGGGTAGAGAGGAGACTTTTATTTTATCTGAATTGTCTGGCAAAACAACTACCATGTATTTGTGCATTATTTAATTTTTTAATTAAATTTTTAAAGATAAACTTCATTACTTTTATACCATGCTTTAGTAAACTATTTCCTCTAGACAGATAAGCAGAAATATCTATAATATGACCCACAAGCGCTCAAAAATTCAAATATTTGAATCCCTTCTACACATAAAGCACTAGGACAGAAAACATTTATCAAGAGCCTGATTTGTGTCTGATCCATGATAGGTACTTTATATATGTTATTCCATTTAATCCTAATATTAGAATTATCACCATTTTTTCATGAGGGAATTGATGTTCAGAAGTTAAATAACCTGGCAAAAAGCATAATGATGTTATGAGACAAGATTAAAATTCAGGTCTGCCTAACTCTAAAGCTCAAGTTTCTCTTAAAAACTAGATATCCCTCAATCCACTTCCAAGTAAATAACTCCAATTTCTTAAGTTTGCAAATACCCAAATATCCCATTTTTATCCCAATTAGAAAATATAATAAATACATAAACTATAAAAAGTACTTTGAAATAGACTAAAAATTTAATTATAAAATATGATCTAAAGATCAAAGTCTAAACTACTTCTAAATATATGTTAAATATACATCACATGTTCTAAAAGTAATTCTCAGCTACTATCATAAAAACAGTGTATGAGTATAGGTACTGAAATGAAGTATTTTGAAATTTCACCATCAAAAAAATATTTACTAGGATATTTACTCTGAGACATAATCATAATTAAGAGACAAATGATTATATCAATATGAAAGACATTACAACAGAGTTACTGAAACGAAGAATCTAAGAGGAATGACGAGAAGAAAGGACCTAAGAATCACAGATTAGAAGTAATGGTAATAAACAAAGAAAGATCAGATTTCAAATCCTCTGATATCCCCCTAGAAATTACTTCCAGAAAAGACTAAAAGCCGTTCGACCCATGCACACAAAAGGATCTCCTCCTAGCACCCTACCATAAAACATGGTGTTGTTGCAATGCAACTGTGTACAGTGAAAGTGTCCACCAGCAATTTAAAAGCTAATCTAGAGAGTTTAGGCCAAGACAAAAAAAGAATGTTACTTCTTTCCTAGACACAGGAGAAAGTATCTATGTTAAAGATCAGCTTTCCACATGCCCAGAAACCAAATCCAATTCATGACAATAAAGTAGAATCGTTAGCAAGCCTGATGGATGCATAATGCTTAGTATACTAAAATAATACAAAGGTTTTTATCAACCACATAAATACTAACATAAAATGACGGGGTGGCCAGTTAGCTCAGTTGGTTAGAGTATGGTGCTATATAACACCAAGGTTGCCGGTTCCATACCTGCATGGGCCACTGCGAGCTATGCCCTCCTTAAAAAAAAAAAAAAAAAAAAAAATCCCACCTAACATAAAACTACAGATTTTTCTAGATCACATCAAGATATTTAGATTATTTTTAAACAGTGTTCTGTAAAATCACTAAACCGTTTCACTGTGTAATGGTTTTCTAAAGTTTCTCCTGGGAATAGCTACAAGGCTCCTTTCCTATCTGCCTTGCTTTAGACAAGGAAGCGCACTCATTCTACTCCTAAGTATTCCCAGATCTTGCCTTTTGAGAAGCCATTCCACCTCACCACAACATGCCTTTGAAGAAAACAGAATCAGCAGTTTAAAACCACGTCTATATCAACTCGCTTCCTTCTTTGACACATGAAGAATTAGCACTTTTACCCCATCGTTCCCTTCCTGTTGCTTCAAAGTGGAATTATTACTGTTTTAGTTGAAGCATTTATATATTTTTGAAAGTCTATCTTAAATATCAGCCAGTTTTCTCCATTTGTCATTATATCAACATTATTCTTCTTAGAAGTAACTCTTTAAAATTTAAAATAAAGCAAAAATTTTAGCTAACTATTTACATTTAAATAAGATTTTATCCCATTTAACAAGCACACATGTAGTGTTTACAATATGCTAGGCACTACTGCTCTAAGTGCTTGTGTCTCGTACATATATTAACTCATTCAATCCTCCTAATAAGACCAATAAATAAGTACTATTATTACCTCCATTTTACAGATAAGAAAATTTAGGCATGGATAAGTTAAGACACTTGCCCAGTCACACTACTAACAGGTACAGGAGCCAGATTCAAACTCAGGCATTATAATCAGAGTCAAACTCACAAGCAGCATACTAAACTGCCTATCCAATTTGTCAAAAACTCTTTAAAATTGTTTATCCAAAATGAGATTCCACAAAATGTTGGATTTCGGGAGCCTTTTAGGGGGGAAAAATACCACTATAAAGTTTAAATTATAAGGCATTAAATCAATTATAAGACTTCAATAACAGAAATCATGCTTTCAATAGGAGGTTATTTGGCTGAGTTAATCTGATATTATCAAATCAAAATGGGTTTTTAAAGAAAAAAGATACCTATGCTTGTATGTAATACAATTTTGTTTAAAAAAATCTTTAAATCAATCATTAAATTATAATCTGATTAAAAATATGAAATTTAAATTTTATAAGCATTAAGATTATAAACAAATATATGTAAAAAAGCAATTTTCTCTTATAAATTATATACTAAGAAAATACAGTAATGTTAAAAAGGACTCACTAGAAATATTTAATATATTAATAAACACTATAAAAATTGAAATTTCAAATTGACCATCTATCTATTTCCCGGTGCTTAGCTTCTTTTAATAATCCTTGACATATTAGGTATAACTTTATTATGAGATTAGAAAAGCAGTTACATTTCATATTCTTTTAATAATTATTCTAGACAAAGCTAAAGTTTTAAAAACCATTTCATTGTACAGATGACAGCAATTTAGATACATTTGGGGATAGCTTCCTAGGAAAAATCTGTCTCTTTCTATCTCCTATTTCTAAACTGTTACAAAAGAAATGAATTACACACAAGTAAAAATCTAGTTGCAGTCCTTGTTCTGTCACTAAGTAATTGTATAATCTTGAATAACTTATTATATTCTGAGCTTCAATGTCCTGATCTACAAAATGCAGCATTTAAACTAGATAATATCCACAAATCTGTATAGTTTTAAAACTTTTAAAATCCTACTTTTAAAAAGTTGCAAATTTTAAAGCTCACCTCATCTGAAGAGTCTAGTTGTCCCAATGTCCCTGTTGCACCTGCAAAACCTTTGGAAAGGAAAAGTTGTCCTTTATAGTTGTTAAATAATTAAATAATGCTTTACTACATTTAATACATAACAATACCAAAAGCTAAGTTTTGCTATATTAAGACACGTCATTCTAACAGTTATCTTGGCAGAGTTCAACATTTATCTTTAATAAATTTGGACCTAATACTTTATACATCAATAGGAAATCTCCAGTAAACACCCAAATTGAATCATTGCAAGTGGTGTTTCAAAAGTATCTCTTTCTTTTTAGTTTTAAATATAATAACTGCTATATTTTTCACTAGTTAGAATGAGAACCTTAATAAACTAACCAGATTCCATTTAAGAAAAATGCCTGCTCTTCTTTGGCTAATCTCTTCTTTCTTGCTTCTAAATTATTGTTAACTTTTATTATTTTCCTTACGAAGAATGACACATTATTTAAATTTTTCAATAATGAGTAAAGTTTGAGGTGTTTTTTGCCTTAATACAGAGTTATTATACCACTGTCCAAATTAAATATGTAGACAAACCTTGAACTGCCAGAGTGCTAGTGCCAGCAGATGGCTCCTGTATACCATACACAAGTTTATCCTCAGGATACGTGAGTCCAGAGCTCTTCAAAGCTATAAGATACTTTTCATGACTTTTCTTCGCACAAGAATTCTCTCCAAGACCTAATATTTAAAACAAATTTTAAAAAAGAAAAAAATACTCTGTTCAAAATATAAACGTAGTCAACTCAGTCACTAATGCATACATATAAAATATGTATGAAGGGGGAACCCTAGATGAATCATACAATATTATAGCTTCAAATAACATATTTGTGCTCATGTTTGGCATTAACAATCCCAGAACGTACAGCATGTTTTAATAAATAGTGAAATCTACTAAGTAATTGAGCATCTAAAATATGCCAGAGATTATATGCAAGGCACAAAGGGTGCAAAGGTTAATAATAAGGCATGATTCCTGCCCTCAAGGAAGCTGAAAATCAGTGGTAGATAAAGGCAGATAATATGGTAAAAGACAATTATGTAGCTGCCTTCACCATTTGGTTTGACAACCTGTGCTCTCATAATACTGTGCAGCCAGACTTACCCAAAACAGAGTACTTAAGAAAGGCTTCCTGGAGAAGATAATGCCTGAGTGAAATTTTCAAATATTACAACTAAAATTACTGTTAACTCCTGTTGTACCAGGCTTTTTATTATCATATTTAAGGAAATTAAAAGTATAATTTCTATAAAAGTGTCAGTTAATACTAATTTATTCCAAAAAATATTGAAAACGTTAGGTTCTAGAATTAAATAATCCTAGAACTTTCACTTTTGCATTTCAGCTTATTAATTATTGCTAATTTTTTCTTTTGTTTTTTAATATATTATGGATAGAATAGTAGTAAAAGAAAACCACTGGTATTTAAGGTTCTTTAAAAAATTATTCTCTGTCTGAAAGCCAAATTACCATGCATTTGTCACCTCTTAGGCTGACTGTATATCTTAAATTACGGTCTCAATCTCTCTGATTATAAAACCCTGTAAATGAGTTTCTTCAGGATTTGCTGAGCTTTTATTTCCTGTCTTTGCTAGCCTCAGTAATTGTAATAGAACAGTTATGTTAAAAAAAAAAGAAAAAACTCCAACACAGACTACACAGATAGGAAGACATCCATCCTTCGATTCCAGTCCAATATTAAAAACAAGCACAATTAGTTTACAAAGAATAAAGAACTTGTAGGGTCCTATGTAAGAAATAACTAAATGTCACCTGAATAATGAAAGCCATGTATTTACCTCACTAAGATAGATGAAATTTTTATAATACTTCTTAGTTAACAAAATATATTTCATCAACCCCTCACAACAAGCCTGTATAAAATCTTATATGGCCCATGAGGGCCTACCTCATCTAGATCTAGCCTAATGTAGTACATAGCCTTATTTGTGCCAGAATCCCCCTGCATTCATTTCACTTCACTTCAACCACACTAGCCTTTTTCAGTCCCTTCAAAAAGAGTAAGCTCATCCTCACTCATTAATATTCCCACATGCTGGTCCCACTGCATGGTATCTAGGGGTGCTTGGTGTGGTATTCTTTATTCTGTTTGGGGTTCGTTAAGCATCTTGGATCTATAAGTCAAGGTTTTTCATCCAGTTTGGGGAATTTTAGTCATTATTTCAACAAATGTTTTTTCTGCCAAAATTTCCACTCTCCTGTTCTCCTGGGTTGCCAATTACATTCATGCTAGATTATCTGATTCTGTCTAACACATCCCTAAGAATCCACTGTGTTTTCTCTCTGTTCTCTAGATTGACTACTCTTCTGATCTGTCTTCAAATTCACTGAGTCTTTCTCCCCTCTCCAATCTGCTGCTAAGCCCATTCAGTGAATTTTTCAATTCCATTATTGCACTCTAAAATAATTTTCAATTCTAGAATTTCTCTTTATTTTATTATTTATATTTCTTTGCTAAGATTCCTTATGTCTTCAATCATTAACACCATATTTCCTTTAATTATTTGAACATTTTCCTTTAGTTTCTTAAACATATTTATAATAATTGCTTTAATGTCTTTATCTACTAAATCCAACATCTAAGCTATTTCAAGGTCAATTTCTATTGACTGTTCTTTTTCTTGGTTATAGTGCACAATTTCTTATGTTCTTGCATGTCCAGTGGTTTTTATTATTACATATCAGACATTCTAATAACACATTCTAGAAGATTCTGGATTCTGTTATCTTCTTTTAAAGAGTATTAATTTTAACTCTAGAAGACAGTTCAATTAACAGCCTGACTACCTAGAACCATGAAGATTTGATTTCACATTTTCTAAAGGGAAGATTTGTGGAAAGCCCTCTAAACTGATAGGAATAATCTCCAACTTCTATCTCCCTTGCAGATACTGTCAGGTTTTAGGCTTAAGACTGACCTAGACTAGACCTTACTCTAATGTTTGGCCTTCTGTCTCAGCTAGATGCCTAGGGTATTAATAAGATCTCTCTGGTCTAATTGGACTGAAACACCAATGTCTCCCAAAACTGCTTAACCTCTAGTATCTCTATTCTGCGTTTAACCTCATACAAGTCACTGTCTAGTAAGCCTTAGGTAGTCTCATCCTGTATATGTGTATCTCAGTCCTCTGCCAAGCATTTTCAGGGGTCCCCCATACATCCACCCTACTACCTCTTGGTATTCTTCCCTAAAGATTCCAGTTTCCAACTGCTGCACCTGCCCTAAACTGTGATCTCTGCCTCCTTAGCTCAGATGGACCACCATACTCTGCTTCAATGCCAGCTTGCTGCACTACAAGCAGGAAACTATCCTCAGAGAGAGAGATTCAAGGCAAGTGTGGGGCTCATCTCATGTTTTTTCTTTCTCTCAAAGGTTTATAGTCTTGTATTGCCTATTGTCCAATGCCTAAAAACAGGTACCTCTCATTTTTTTCCAGTTTTATGCTGTTTATGGAATAAGGGCTAGTCCAATAGTCAGCAGAAGATATCCTCTACCTGGAATCTAACCCCAACCCATTACCACCCAACTCCTTCATCTCTGTGAAGCTTCTCCAACTTCCCCATCAGTGAAATCAGGTCTCCCTTTTATAAACACTTGTCCTATCCTTTCATAGAATTTACTACAATTTATAATTGCACAATTTTTTGGTCTGGGATTTTATTACTGTTATCTCACTCGCTAGACCATAAGTTTTATAAAGGTAGGAATCGCAATACCTTGTTTACTAATTATATTCTCCTCCCCAAGCTCTAGTACCTAGCCCAAGGCCAAACACACTGGATGCATAATAAGTATTTGCTGGAGAAATAAATATATCAGACTGTCTCTAAATAATACATGGTTAACAATACACATGAAAATTTCACCACTCTAAAGAAACAAAATAAACTTCAATTTTCAAAAAATGCTGTTCATTGAGCCAGCAAAAAGAATGTTGTTTAAAATATTTAAAACAAGATTTTTAAATAATTTATACATATATTGTACTAAAAATTTGAGCTAAACTAAACTAGAAGAAAAACTATAGTATGTTACATAACAGTACAGTATACCATGTGAAAGCATACTCAATAATTCCAAGTTTTATAACTTAAATTCTACATTATTTTAAAAGCCTCAGCCATATAACCACAAAAGGTTAAAATACCAAAAATGAAGACATAGAAGTAGTAGTTGTTATTGTTTGGAGAAGGGGAAGTAGAGTATAATTATGAATATGTTGCACCAAAAGTTAGAGGAGACCTGGGTTCTAGTCCCAACTTCAAAAAAGTTAGTTGTAAGGTCTTGAACCAGTCATTTAATTTTTCTGGGGCTTTCTTCATCTATAAAATAAGAGGTATCCTTAATAATTTCTACCTTCAGCAGTCTATGAAAAAAAAATCTACTCTTTACTTTTAAGTTCTAAAATACACAGTTTCTAATAATTATAGTAATATAAGTAAATTTTAACGTTCTTCCATTCTAACATTTTACTCACCAGAAGTCAGATCTTTGTAGTTCTGTTGGTTTGTCAAAACCTGAGTAAGAACAGACCGCATTGCTCCTCCCATTTTAGTTAGATCTTCTAAAAAGGAAATTTGAGGTTCCAAAAGCTGAAGGACTTTGTTAAGGTCTTTCTCTGATGGTACATCAGCTGCTAAAAAAGTAAATAAATAAATATATATACACACACACACACACACACACACACACACAATTAACTTTCTTTAAATATTTTTATAAGAATAACAATATTTTATTCTTTTAAAATTATAGTGACTTAGATGACTGTGTTTCATAATCAAAAAAGTTAATATAAGAACTCTGTTTAGAAAGCAGGTATCCACCCAGCACTCAGCCTAGGGTAGACATGCTGAGGAATTCAGTCCTCTGAGAAGGCTGGTGCAGAAAAGAGATGATTTAATAAGATAGTAAGCATTTAATTTGTGTAAGAAGCATTCAATTTGAGGGCCACATACTTCCAGATATATAATCATAAGATCATTTCAAAATTAGATAGTATTTAAGAAAATGTTTAGATAATTCCCTAAAAACGAGACAGATCAAATACATTGAGAGTAGCGTAAAACTATTAGGACAAAATTATGTCAGCTCTAAATTTAAACCGGTGTAGTAAATAACACATCCTCTATCATATTCCAAAAATACAAACTCATGTTAGCTGGAGGTCAAAGCAACTAAAATGAAAAAGAACCATTTCATAAACATGAATGTTTTTGCAAAACAATTTTAAAATACCAGGCAAGATATGCCTCATAGAGACAAAGGGAGAAAAAGAAAACTGGATAGCAACTGAAAAAGAATATTTAAGAGGAAAATAAAAAGAGATGTCCTAGAGAAACTGGGGTGTAAAATGAAGTGAGTAGAGAGATTTATCCGTAACTGGTTAAAAGAAGAATGCGTGTAAGGGAGCTAATATGAGCCTGGGTGCCCAGGAAAGGGGACATCAATTTCATTCAACATTTATTCAGCATCTATTCCTTGAGAGGCAGTGAGAAGCAAAACTAAATAAGACATCGTTCTTACCCCTAAGGAACTCACACCTAGTTAACAGATAATCTGTGAATGAAATTCTAGATAACTGAGTCCTGGGACCCAAACTACAAAACCTTACTTTCTCAGTAGAAAACTAATACTGTATATTACGCATCTTTATATTCTCCCCCAAGGACTTAAACAGTAGTAGATATTTAATTAACATTTGTTCTGGTTTCTAAGGGCTCTAACAATAGCTCTGATACTGGTCTGAGGATTGTAGAGTGAAATGAAAAATGGAACTCAAGGCAACTGTAAAAATCACAAGATCTCTGAACTTGCATTACCACAGATTAGATAATTCCAAGTCCTTTCTTTACTTTTAAAGTCTTTTTTTTTTTTTTTCACAGAAGAAATTAATGCTGAGGACAAGTAGCTATATAGAGAACAAAACTTCATAAATCTAACTTCATGAAGTTCATCTTAAGACAAAAAAGTCCTTCCACTCACTCCTTTATGTTTTCAGATAATGGTTAACAGATAATCAAAGGTATATGTATCTATGTCATCTACCTTTGATAACTCCTAAATGTCACCATACGAAAAAATAAATATAATACTTTTGTACAAATTACTCTGTGATTAAACTAATGGTAAATTTTAAGGTTCCAATAATAAACCATTTTTACCTATTACTTTTCTAAAATGGAACACTTGTAATACAAAATATAAATTCTCAAAAACTAGTATATGAGAATTCATATAGAAGGGAAGTTCAAAAACCCAGCTGGTCTCAGGTTCCTTCATTCCAAAGAGAGAACAGTTTGGGACTAAATTAAAATAATATTTCTTTCTGTATTTTAAGACATGTACTCTGAGAGGAGTAGAAGTACTTAACAAAGAATTGTATACTTTGCTAAAAATGTATAAATAAGGAAGTGGTTTGCCTACAATGAAGATAACATGATCGCTTTAGGAATAATAAAGATTCTGCATAATATTTCTTCACACTTTAAGGATAGGAGAGAGACAGATTAAAATGTGTGCCATAGTTTCAAATTGGGTTTAAGATTATTTACAGTATTAAATAATTTAAAACCTCATAAATCTAACTTCATGAAGCTCATCTTAAGACATCTTAAGTTAGATTTATGAAGATTTATGAAGTAATGCAAAATGCAAGTCCTTTATATGATAAAAATGCAAGTATCATTAGAAAGGTAAAAAAACGTCATAAAAAGTTAATAAATCTATTTCATACCACTAGTTGACATCTGTAATCAACAATGTCAGATTGAGAACTTTAATAGATGATATCTAAATCCAAATATTTAACTAAAGTATATTAATCAAGATTGTGAATAAATCTTAAAATGTAAGAAGAATATCTGTAATTTGCATATTCCTTTCTCTTTTCAACACTTATGATGCTTACACCCATACATTGTACCAATATTATGAGAGTGAGCCATTTGACACTCTCCTAAGTTGTTAAAAATGAAAGGGAACACAAATATATAGACCTCTACAAAAAAGGGGCAGGGGGAAGACAGATCAGATAGATAGATAGATAGATAGATAGATAGATAGATAGATAGATAGATAGATGATAGATGACAGATAGATAGATAGATAGATAGATAGATAGATAGATAGATAGACAGACAAGTAGATAAGTGAACTAGTAGTTTAATCTCCAAAAAAATCTAAGTTAAATTTAAACATTTCCAGGATTTTTTAATTCTGCTCTATCATAATTGCATATAAAGTCACTTTGAACCCTATAAAATGATTATTTCCTCACATGCAAAAGGCCAAGTAAGTTTGACCAAAAACTTCTTTGAGCCAAAGAGCACAGAGTATCACACTGTCAACTACAAGGTATCAGATATGAGTTTATATAGTTAATATTTAGTGTGTTTTTATTTAGTATTTTATAGTCATAAACAAAAAATGTAAGCAAAAAAAGATATCTGAAAAAACTCATCTTGTTATTAATGCTAAACTTTGTTAATTGGGAACTTAAAAAGAATACTAACAAAGAGTGTATTAAACATACCTGGTTCATTATAGCCTTCTCTTAAGTACTGAATGAGACAAAAAATAAATCTTGGAAGAACAAATTCAGACATCATCAGTAAGTCTTTGGGGACACAGGGAATATTTGAACTTGATTTAATTTGATGCCTTTTGCAGAACCTGTAATATAAAAAAAGGACAAAAATTAACAGTGATGTCTAATCTGCCAAGAATATACTACTTTTAATTACAATATCCATAAACAGCATGCAAACCAATAACAAAGCCAATACATTCCTTCTTTATGATTTTTAAGGCACAAGTTAAAAGAATATAGTTTTAATAGGCCTTTAAATAAAAAATGGCAGAGGAAGATTGTTTCTGGAAAAAAGACCATACTTAGTTCTGTTCCAGCTAGGATACAAAAAGAAAATCTCAGTATAGGATTTATATTTTTAACTGTAGTTTATTATTTTCAAGTACTACTTTATTACTTCTATCCTATACAAACCATTAAGTATAAATTGATCATTTCCCAAGAATTTGCATTACTTAACTCAACCAGTTCTAACTTATTGCATTAATGGATGTGATATAAATACTTGAAGTTTATTTTAAAAGTTTATGCACATATATATACATTTCAATTTTATTTATACTTATTTTAAAGTATGATTGGTATACTTGAGAAAAAATGAAGTAAACTATTCTATAGTCACAATCCAATAATCAAGGTATTTTATTACTAAACACAAAATAATCACACTACACATATAAAATGCTTAGAAATAATCTTATTAAGAAGTGTGTAGAAACTCTTTTAGCTGAAAAACATAAAAGATTTGAATAGAGAAAACTACACACCCACATGGAAAAACCAATTTTATTTTTTTTTAAATGTCAGTTCCACCAAACTTAATGCCATTAGATTTAAATCCCAATGGGACTAATCACAAACTAATTCTGAAGTTCAAATGGAAGAGCATATATGTGAAAAAAATTAGTACAACTTGGAAAAAAAAATGATGACAGTGACCTATACCTTAAAACATAGTACAAAGCTATTATAATTAAAAATCTGTGCTACTGTGATAACATCAGGGGACCACAATGGAGTCTAGACGCAGACTATGTAAATTTGTGAATTTAATATAATAAATGTGTCATCTCAATTCAATGTGGTGGGGAGAAGACTTAAATAAACTGCTTAGGACAACTGATAATTTAAATGCAGAAAGTAAATGTGATTCTTCTTACACCATAGGCAAATATAGTCCATACAGATTAAAATCAAATGTGAAAAAAGTTATCAGGAAGAAAATAAACTGTTCCCCTACATTATCTCAAGGTAGAAAGCCTAAGACTCGAAACCAAAAGCAATAAAAGATAAAAACTGACTACATAGATCAAAAGCTTCTATGCAGAAGACAATTACAAACTGGAAAAAAACATTTATAATAGTTAAAATAGATAAAATATTAATATCTGTGATCTATTAAGTCTCAAAAATGGATAAGAGAAAGAAACCAAGTCAACAGAAAAATCAGGAAAGGTCATGAACAATTCACAAAAGGAGATATCTGAATAGCCAATAAACATGTGAAGGGATGCTCGAGTTCTCCAATAAAGCAATGAGTCATCAAATCGGCAAACACAATTTTTTTTAATTCATGTGATTTAAAACAGAATTGGCATAAATCTGTACATATTGTTTCATAAAATGCTTTTTGTAAACATAACAAAATATATTATTTCTTGTGTTTGAAAAAATTATCAAAGTAATGAATTTCATTAAAGTAAGAAATGAGTAACTAGAAAATGACCATTTTGTGATACCTACTGAAATATTTGACCCACATAATGGAGCCATTAGAGAAACGCTTGAGGGGAAATTTTCCACTTAGAGATCTGACTGTTGCATCTTTACCAATCTTAGTATGACCTGAAGTCAAAAACTCAGGCTCTGTGATGCTTGTGAAGCACACAGTCCCATGTATGAAGTGTTCTCAACAAACAAGTTGAATTTGAATGACATCAAACCTCTAGAACTAAATTCCATTTATAAAAAGCATAGGCAATAAAGGAACACGTTAAATGACATCATGAAAAAGCAAATAGACAAATCACGAATGCAGCACATTATAGAGGACAACTGACTCAGTTTCTACAACATGTCCGTGGCAGGAGGAAATAGGAGGCAGGACCATTCTAGGTTAAAACAGGCCTGAGACCCAATAACCACATGTGTTATGTTAATTGATTCTAAAAAAAAAAACTAGCAAAAGGTATTTTTCAGACAATTGTGAAATCTGATCATGAGGCGGTTACTAGTTCAATAGATAATTTCATTAGATGTAATAATGTCACTGTGCTTATGTACGAAAATGTTCATGGTATTTGATGACAGTAAGGAATTATTTTGTGTGGGTGTGACAATAGCAACCATTGTGATTATCACAGAAAAGGGAAATTTTGTCTTTAGATATATCTATATAAATATTTACAGATGAAATGCTATAGTGTATGGGACTTGATTCAAAATACTCTGATCAGGTGAAGGAAAGTAGATGGCTGTATACCAAGACCAGCTATGAGTTGTTAATTGTTAAAACTGAGAGATGGATAGATAGTGTTTCATTATGTTATGCTCAATAAACAGAATGCGGGCTATATCAAAGCCAATAATGTACTCCTTTCAGATTTTTTAAGGTACCAAGTCAAAAGAATGTAATTTTAATTGGTCTTTGAACGAATGCCACAAAAGGAGTTTTTCCTAATAAAAGATCATACTAGTTGGATTTATTGTGCTCATTGCTTTTATATATGTTTGAAATGTACTAAAAAGCAAAAAAATAAAAACGAAAGGAATTTTATTTTAAAAGATGAATACTGAAGCGTGACAGGGTGAGATAACATAATGTCTGGGATTTGCTTCAAAATACTTCAGCAAAAGGTAGTGGGGATGGAGGGAACAGGAAAAAAAAAACTTCAGCAAAGATTAAAAGGGCAAATGAAGCAAATGTGGCAAAAATCTTGATAAATGTTGAGTCCACTGATGAGTATATGGAAGTTCAATGTTCTGTTGTCTTTACCTTTGTGTATGTTTGAAAATTTTGATAATACAAAAATTTTTTTCATCTTGCACATTAAGGACGATTCACTTTAATAATTCATTGTTGGAAAGGATGTTCAGAAACTTTTGTTATACACATGGAAGTATGAATAGATCCAGTTTTTGGTGACATTTTGACAATACCTATTAAAACTTTAAGTGTTCATAACCCTAGATTAGCATTTTTATTTCTAGGAATTTATTATACAAAAATATTCTGAAATTTGCAAGAATATTTCTACAAAGATGTTCACTGTACCACAGTTTGCAATGTAAAAAAGTTAGAAACAACTCATGTCTTCAGTAATAGAATAAAGGTTAACCAAATTATGGTAGGTCCACAAAATACTTTGCATTTGTTTTTAAAAATGAGCTGGATTAACAAGTATTGAAGTAGAATCATATCTAAAATTTTAAAAGTGAGAAAAGAATTAGTAGTATATATATTATAATCTCTTTTATAAATAAAATTTTGGAAAAAGAATAGGCAAGAAAATGTTGATATATGTAAGAAGAAAAATATTTAGAGAAATGTATATCAAATTTGGTATAAATTAACTGGGAGTAGGTTATGGCATATTTTTACTTCTTACATTAATTCTACCTGTAATGTTTGAATTTTGTATAACAAATATATCTATAACTTCATAATCAAAAGGAAAAAAAAATTACCAAAAATAAATAAGCAATATGTCATTCATTTGGTTTTAGTTCCATAATTTAAAGCATAAATTCTTCTTTTGCTTCATGGACTCCTTTGAGAATCTAATAAAAGTTATAACTCTTTCTAAGAAAAATATATACAAACACACACACACATACAAACATTCAGAGCATTCACACATAGCTGAAGACTATCTACCTTTAAGGCAGAACTTCCAATTGTTAGGTCCAGTAGGTTACAGTAGAGATATGGATTTCTTCACTCCTCAAGGCAGACAGAGGGCAGGGTCTGAATGGCCTCCTCTGTTGCCTCAGTGTACCATTCAATTATCATTTCTACATCTACCCTATCATGAAAAAGGTTAGTAACTATTACCCTTTAAGGTCCAAACTTTTATTTAAAGGAAAATATGAATTTAATAACCTCTTCCAGTTGGGGCATACAAAAATCTAAGTAAAAGCAAGGAAACTTTTAAAATACTACCATTTCTATTTTAAAAGACTTTAAAAATAAAAATAAAAAACAAAAAAAGACCCTGGCCTATGTGACAGGTTAGAGAACCAGTGGTGATCTAAGATAGTTTAATTAAAATGCCTACAAACGTAAGTGTGAAGGAGAGGAAACAGAACAGAAGAATGAGAAAACATACTCGGCACAAAGACCGAAGGATACAATGAAAGGCTTGATGGCTGAAAAGCAGGAAGAGACAAAGGATTAGATAAAGGAAGGCACAGAAAGCTCTCTTAGACACTCTGCAAGAAAGAAACTAATTCAAAAGAGCTACTGGGCAGAGAGTAAAGAACAATTTGAACAGTGTCAACTGGCTTCAAGGAGTAAAATTTCAGTCTGGAATTAAGCCCAAACAACAGCAAGAATGGTCTCAGCAACCTAGGACTAGGCTTACAGGAGTGTGTCAGACGGTTATGGATTGAACAAATTAATAGCCAAAAGACTAAAGGACCACGCTCTGTGAGTTATTTTAAATAATGCAGGACTATTCAATATGAATGTAACATACTATAAGATAGACAAACAATATTGGCTTTTGTATTTCAGGCTAAGCATAGTGTAGAAGCTAAGCATCTTACATAGCAAGTGTTCAATAAAGGCTTCGTGAAACAAAAACTAAATGTCAAAAATGGTTCAAGGGTATACAATTAAAGAATAACCAGGATCCCATTTAATAATCTCAGTTTTTCAAATATGCTTTGAAGAACCATTATCTGCCAGGCAGTTAGACCCTAGAAATACAGGGGACTTGCTCTCATGGAGCTCACTTTCTATTGGGTGGGAAGAAGGGAGGTAGAAGAGAGAGAGAGAGAGAAATAATAAATAAATATGAATAATCACTACAAAAATAATTTGACAGCATGATTCATAGAATGTATCCATTTGGCTCCTTTAAATTGAGTTTGCCAGAGAAGACCTTTCTGAAGAAGTGATATTTAGGCTACAGGTCAAATGACAAAACAGAGCTGGACTAGGCAGGCAAAATTCTGTAACAGAGCATACTATTGTCAAGAGGCCTGACAAATGCAACTGCATAGAAACAGATACTAAGGATCTCCCTCCAAGTGAACAGGAGGAGAGCTTTCTAGACAACTTGAATGGCTTCAAAGAAAAAAATGAAGTAGGAAGTAATGTGTTCACATTAGCAGTTCACAGGTCACAGATACTTCCTTCAAGAAACCCAATGGTTTTTAACGATTAAGAAGGTTAAACATTCCTTAGTGGAGCAGGATGTTATGGCAATAATAAAATTGTCAAATAGAACTATATAAACCATTGATAAAATAACCTCTCCAAATTTTATTTTACCTCAAGTTTTTAAAATTTTTTATTGAAGTACACTGACAGAAAATTGCCTAACAGATAAAGTATGCAGCTCAGTAAAATATCACAAACAAAACTTAAATAACCAAAAGCAGAATTCCTTGACTCTAAGAGAAAGGGATGGGAGAAAATGGGATAGGAGAGGCGAAGAAAGAAAAGAAAAGGGGCAAGGGATTCTGGAGGTCCGTTTGTACATTAATGAGATTTAGAAGGGAGTAAGAGGGCAAGGAGAGGCCAACTCAAATAATTCAACCACATGTTTCAAAAATTAGAAAAGTATATGAGATAAGCTCCCTTAAAAATTATCCTTTGCCATGCATATCCCATTCCCAACTTAGCACAAATTACAAACATATACACTATTTTGCATATAACTTAAGCTCCCTGGAGAGTCATCCCAGATGAAAATTCCCTAAATAATCTGTTTTCTTCATTTTACAGATGGGGAAATCTCAAAAACACTAAATGAGAAACCTAACTGATAAAATTGTTTTCAAAAACTCCTGAAGATCACAAAAGATAGATGTTACCTACCTAAACTAATCTACATATTTAATATGACCTCAGTAAAAATATCAATAAGGAATAAACAAGGTGGTTCTGAAGTTCCTATGGAAAAGTAAGAATAGCTCAGAAAATTCTGAAAAATAAGAGTAATGAAGATGAATAGCTTCATCTCATATTAAAACTTGCTTTAAAATTAAAATAATCAAAACAGTACCCAGCCTTTAGGAAGCGTACATTCTAGAGATTAGAGATAGACACTAGTGATAAATACAATTAAATAAACTATAGAGTATAATGAGACATACTATAATTAAGATGTCAAAAAATCAAAAGACAAAGACAAAGAGAGGAATCAAACACATAGCTAGAGAAAAGAAAAGTTGGCAAACAACCCTCTAAAAATTCGATTAGTGGATTTCTCAGTAGAAATCTCTCAAGCCAGGACAATAAAGGAAGAAGGTCAGAAATTCAGTTCCAAATTCAACAGTATGTGTTCCTGTGCCATTTATCTAGGTATACATCTCTAATATGTATAGCTGGATTAAGGTACAGATACATCTCGTGCCTAAAATTGTTACTAGATTACATGAATAGTTAAGAAATAAAAGTAAACATTTTATTCCATTTACATAGATTTAATATTATTTATTGGGCCTAAAGTACTAGGAAAGCAGAAGCAAAATATTTATGAAAACTAAAAGTTCTAAATTCAATCACAGGCTTCATATAAGATCAAAAGACTTGAAAGTAAAATTAGAGATGTAAATATATTAAAATATTTAGTAAATAAATTATAAATTGAATGCCTGAAGACAGAAAGAGAACAATGAGGTAATGGTGCATTAAAAGACATATTAATGCATAGACTGATTATTGTGGGTCCAGAAATAGAATCAAATAGATGTGGAATTTATGATAAAGGCAGATTTCAAATCCATGAGGAAAACATGGCTCAATCAGAGAAATGGTATTGAGATAATCGAGTAACCAGCCAAGATTTAGGGGAGGAGGAATCTCTTCACACCTTGCACCATGATAACAGATAAATAAAACCCACATCAAACTTCTACAGATGCAAAATACTATTAGAATGAAAAATACACCAAAGGGATTAACAGATTAGACACTAGAAAGAAAAGATCAGTTTTTACTGACAAAGCAGTAAGAAGGTACTGAAAATAAAGCACAGAGATTGAGAAAATGAACAGTCTCAGTGAGGTGTGAGATTAACAAGCAGTTTTGCATTGCATGGGAATCCCAAAAAGGAGAAGAGGGGAGACAGAACAAATATGTAAAGAATGGCTGAAATTTTTCCAAATTTGTTGAAAACCATAAAATCACAGATTCAAGAACTCATCAACCCCCATGCAAAAAAAAAATTTTGAAGCCATACCAATACACAACATAATCAATTTCTTGAAAATCAGTGATAACAAGAAAATCTTCAAATCAACCAAAAGAAAATGACCCATTATGTACAGAGTAACAAAGATACAAATGATACCAGACTTTTTATCATCATCAGAAACTGTACAAGCCAAAACACAATGGACAGACATATTTAAAATATTGGAAGAAAACAAATAATCTGTGAATCCAGAATTCTTCACAGAGAAAAATACCTTTCAAAACTGATAATTAAACTTTTCAGACAATATCTGAAAGAATTCATTGCCATCATAACCTGCACTACAAGAAAAAGAATGAGAAAGAGTGAAGAAAGCCTACAGGAATTATGGGATATCATTCAAAAATAATAATATAATATTCTAGGAGGGAATTACAAAGGGAGAAGAGAGAGGGAACAAAATTTTATTTTAAAAAATAATGGCTGAAAACTTCCCAAATTTGGGGAAAGAAATGAACATCCAATCCATGAGGCCCTAAAGTCCCTAAACCCAAAAAGGGCAACACTGAGACAAACTATAATTAAGATGTCAAAAGTCAAAGACAAAGAGATAAGTCAAAAAAACAGCAAGAGAAAAGCAAATCGTCAAACAATAGAGCTCCCATAAATCTATAAGTGGATTTCTTAGCAGGAATCTCACAAGCCAGGAGAGAGTGGGATGATCTATTCAAGATACTGACAGAAAAATAACTGCCAACCAAGAATACTATGTGCAGCAAAGCTGCCCTTCAGAAAAGGAGACATAAGGACTTTCTCAAACAAAAAAAGCTAAGAGAGTTCATCACCACTAGATATGAATTATAAGAAATGCTACAGGAAATTCTTAAAGATGAAATGAAAGGATGCTAATTAACAATGAAAAACAGAAGTGTATAAAACTCACCAGTAAAGATAAATTTATAGATAGTCAAAGTCATTCCCTAATATTGCAGAGATGGTACATAAGTCACTTTCAATGCTCATATAAAAGTTTAAAAAAAGAACATACTAAAAATAACTACAGGGGACAGCTGGATGGCTCAGTTGGTTAGAGTGCGAGCAACTGACAGGGTTGCTGGTTCAATTCCCACGTGGGCCAGTAAGCTATGCCTTTCACAACTAGATTGAAGACAACGAGCTGCCACTGAGCTGCTGGAGGGGCAGCTGGGTGGCTCAGTTGGTTAGAGCACAAGCTGTCAACAACAAGGTTGCCAGTTCAATTCCCGCATGGGATGGTGGGCTGTGCCCCCTGCAATTAAAATTGAAAATGGCAACTGGACTTGGAGTTGAGCTGCACCCTTCACAACTAGATTGAAGGACAATGACTTGGAGCTGATGGGGCCTGGAGTAACACACTGTTCCCCAATAAAAATATTTTTTTAAAAAATAGCAACACAAATATTTTTTTTAAAAAAAAGGGAGTCTCACTTTAGCCTTATGGATATACGTAAGCTGAAAGCAAAAAGATAGAAAAATAATAATCCAAGCAAATGGTAACCAAAAGAGAGCAGAAGTGGCTATACTTATATCAGACAAAATAGACTTTAGGTCAAAAATAGTCACAAGAACTCTTTCTTTTCAACCAGGCAGCAGGGCAGCCTCCCCAGCAGATGCAGAGATGCAGATCTTTGTGAAGACCCTGACGGTGAAGACCATCACACTTGAGGTCGAGCCCAGTGACACTACTGAGGCTGTCAAAGCTAAAATCCAAGACAAGGCGGGCATCCCACCTGACCAGCAGTGTCTGATTTTTGCAGGCAAACAGCTGGAGGATGGCTGCACTCTCTCAGACTATGATATCCAGAGAGAGTCCACTCTGCACTTGGTGCTTCATCTGCAGGGTGGTATCATCGAGACTTCCCTCTACCAGCTCAGCCAGAATTACAACTGTGACAAGATGATCTGCCGCAAGTGTTACGCCCACCTGCATCCCCATGCTGTCAACTGCTTAAGAAGTGTGGCCACACCAACAACCTATGCCCCAAGAAGAAGGCCAAATAAGGTCCCTCAACCATCTCCTCAGCCCACAGGGCGGCCTCCTGCCAAAACCCCAAGGCCCTGGAGCTTCAATAAAGTTTCCTTTTCGCTGACTGGAGCAGTGAAAAAAAAAAGTCACAAGAGACAAAGAAGGACATTACATTATGATAAAGGGGTCAATTTATCAAGAAGGTAAAACAATTGCGAGTGTTTATACACCCAACATGAGAGCATCTAAATATATAAAACAAATACTAACACAACTGGAGGAGAAATAAACATTAATACAATAACAGTAGGGAACTACAATAATCTACTTTCAACAATGACAACCAGACAGGATATTAATAAGGAAACAGCAGATTTGAACAACACTATAGATCAAATGAACCTAAAAGATAGACACAGAATATTCCATCCAACAGAATCAGCATACACATTCTCAAGTATGAAATAGGACATTCTCCAAGAAAGATCATATGTAAGGCCACAAAACAAGTCTTGAAAAAGTCAAGAAGACTGAAATTATACCATGTATCTTTCCTGAACATAAAGGTATTAAACTAGAAATCAATAAAAGGAGGAAAACTGGGATACGCACAAATATGTGGAACTTAACATACGCCTGAATCAATGCGGCAAAGAAGAAATCAAAGGAAATTTTTAAAGTATCTTAAAACAATTAAAAAGAGAAACAATACAAACCAAAACCTATGGGATAAAGAAAAAGCAATTCTAAAAGGAAAGTTTACAGCATTCATAAATGCCTACATTAAGAAAAAAGATCTCAAATAAATAACCGAACTTGATACAGTAAGGAACTAGAAAAAGAAAAAAATAAGCCCAAGTTAGCAGTAGAATGGTAATAAAGAACAGAGCAGAAATAAATGAAATAGAGAATGAAAAAAAAAACAGAAAAGATCAATAAAACTAAGAGTTATTTTTTTTAAAAAAGATAAACAAACCAGACAAATCTTTAGCAAGCTAGACTAAATAAAAGAAAAAGATAATTCAAATTAATAAAAGTATAAATTAAACAGGAGAAACTACAACTGATACCACAGCATTACAAAGAATCATAAGAGACAACTATGAACTTTATATGCCAAAAAAACTGGACAACCTAGAAGAAATGGATAAGTTCTTCAAAACAATTTAATAAGTCTGAATGAAAAAACAGAAAATCTGAACAGACCAATAACAAGTATGAAGATGGACTCAATAATCAAAAATCTCAACCAAGAAAAGCCCAGAACCAGATAAATTCACTGGTTTATTTCATTAAAATTTAAAAAATAATTAATGCCAATCCTTCTCAAACTCGTCTGAAAAATATTAAAGAGTAAACACTGCATTACCTTGTTACCATAGCCATATAAGGACACTACAAGAGAAGAAAATTACAGGCCAACATCCCTGATGAATGTTGATGCAACACTTCTCAAAAAAAAAAAAAAAAAATGCTAGCAAACAAAATTCAAAAGCACACTGAAAGACTGTACACCATGATCATGTAGTATTTATCCCTAGGATGCAAGGAAGGCTCAACATATGGAAATCTATCAATGTGACAAACCAGATCAACAAAATAAAGGATAAAATTCATATGATAATTTCAAAAGATGAAGAAAAAGCATTTAACAAAATTCAGCATACAGTCATGGTTAAGAAAAAAAAACTCTCATCAACTGGGTACAGAGGGAATGTACCTCAACATAATAAAGGCTATATATGACAAGCCCAGAGCTAACATCATACTCAATGCTGAAAAGCTGAAAGTTTCTCCTCTAAGATCAGGAATGAGACAAGGGCGCTCACCCTCATCACTTCTATTCAGCATAGCACTGGAAGTCGTAGCCAAAGTAACTAGGGAAGGAAGGAAAAGAGGGAGGGAGGCAAGGAGAGAGGGAGGGATCCAAATGAAAATGTAAAGTCTCTGTTTACAAGATGACATATTATATACAGAAAACCTTAAAGGCTGCACCAAAACACTGTTAGAACTAATATAACTAGTTGCAGGATACAAAATCAACACATAAAATTCAACTGCATTTTTATATACTAGCAGTAACCTACCTGAAAGAGAAATTAAGAAAAAAATCCCATTGACAGTAGTATCAAAAACAATAAAGTACATAATAAATTTAACCAAGGTGCTGAAACATATCTATGTACTGAAAACTACAAAATACTGATGAAAGAAGACACAAATAAATGGAAAGATATCCCATGTTCATGGATAGGAAGAATTAATATTGTTAAACTCTCCATACTACCAAAAGCAACCTATAGATTCAATGCAATCCCTATCAAAATTCCAATGGCATTTTTCAAAGAAATAGAAAAAACAATCCTAAAATACATATGAAACCACAAAAACCTCAAATAGCCACGGCAATCTTGAGAAAGAAGAACAAAGCTAGAGGCATCACGCTTCCTGATTTCAAACTATATCATAAAGCTATGGTAATCAAAACAGAATGGTATGGGTAAAAAAAAACAGACACATAAATCAATGGAACAGAACAGAAACCCCAGAAATAAACTCATGCATATTTAATCAACTAATAGTCAACAAGAAAGCCAAGAACACTTAACCGAGAAAGGACAAGCTCTTCAATAAGTTGTGCTGAGAAAGCTGGATATTCACATACAGAGGAATGAAACTGGATCCCTATCTTACACCACTCACAGAGTTAACTCAAAATGGATCAAAAAGTTAAATATAAGACCTGAAATCATAAAACTTCTAGGAAAAAGAAATGAAGAAAAAGCTCTTTGATATTGGCCTTGACAATGATTTTTTCGATATGACTCACAAAATACAAGCAACACAAGCAAAAATAAACAAACGGGACTACATCAAACTAAAAAGTTTCTGCACAGCAAAGGAAATAATTGACAAAATGAACAGGTAACCTAAGGAATGAGGGAAAATACCTGCAAACCATTTATCTGATAAAGGTTTAATATCCAAAATGTATAAAGAATTCATATAACTCAATAGCAAAAAAAAATCTGATTTTAAAATGAGCAGAGGACCTGAATAAACATTTTTCCAAAGACAATACACAAATAGCCAACAGGTACATGAAAAGGTGTTCAGCATCACTAATTGTCAGGGAAACGTAAATCAAAACCACAATGAGGTATCACCTCACACCTGTTAGGATGGCTTTTATCAAAAAGACAAGAGATAACAAATGTAGACAAGGATATGGAGAAAATAAAACTTTTATTCACCGTTGGTGGGAATATAAATTGATATGGCATTATGGAAAACAGTATGGAGGATCCTCAAAAGAATTCAAAATAGATGCAGCAATGCCACCTTTGGGTATATATCTGAAGAAAATTAAATTACTATCTCAAAGAAATATCTGCAACCTGTTCACTATAGCATTATCACAATAACCAAGATATGGAAACAACTGTCAGTTGACAAATGAACAAATAAAGAAAATGGTATACATTAGGTTGGTGTAAAAATAATTGTGGTTTAAAAGGTTGAAAATAACCTTTTAGGGCTGAAAATAACCTTTCAGGGCTGACTCTACCTTGAAAAGTGGACTCCATTTTAAAACTAATGCGACTGACCACTTGACCCCTCTTTTCCCCCTACAGAGGACCACAGTTATTCAAGAACTACCATTAATACTTCCTCCACCATTTTGCCCTTCCTCAGGGGCAAGGCACCCTCATTGTTATCTACCTTTTAACTCGCCCTGGCACTAGAGCCCCCAGTATCTGGTCTTCTCCCCATCACTCCTACATCCACCGTTTCTTAGGTGGATGGTCTGGGGGTGGGCGATGAAGGCATCCATTTTGTCCTGCTGCCACCGAGGAGTGCATTTCTGTAAACTGCCTATTAAAATTGTTTAAACCAACAAGCTGGATTTGTCTGCTTTATTCTTTGGCCTCTCCATGCTTTTAGCTTTTGGGGGCCGCTTTGCATAAACAGCCTTTTCACGAAATACACATACATACATACATACATACCTACATAGTTTAGAGATTAGATCTAACACTCTCCATACAAAATCAATAAACACAAAGTATGATACAATTAATCAATTTACTAAAAATCTGAATGTGTGTTAATAGGATATAAATAAAAGAGGCAGACATGGCACAGGTCTTCATCCTCAATCTTTATTGAAAATTTACTTGTAGGGATATAAACTAGAGATGAAAAAAATTGTTTTAATTCAGAAAATCCAGGAAAGCCTGCACTATCGTATTACACTACACTTATGCTATAGGAGTGTTGTACCTACAGATGAGCTTAGCAGTGAATATAAAACTTGCCGCTATCCTTTGTAGATAAGGCACACCGAGACTCAGAGGACAGGAATACATACAGTGTGCTAAAAAATGAAACATAGGACCTCACTTCAATGTGATGACAAGGTTGGCAATGTAGGTAGAAGCCATGGTATGGGAAACTCTGACACTAACCTAAGGGCTCTAGGCTTTAGTCTATAAATAACAGGAAGCTATTTAGTCTATAAATAATGGGAAGCTATTACATATTACAGAATATGTAAAGCAGAATTTTATATGAGTGAAGCTTAGATTGGACTGTAAAATTATTATAGCCATTAAAATAGTAAATTCTCATGGAATAGGTCATACATAATGTGATGAAGACTTGGGCTAAGGTGATAGTAGCCAATGAAAAGGATAAATCTGAGACAAAACAAAAGAACAGGTCTTGGTACCAAACATGTAAGCAGAGGGAAAAGGAAAAACCCAGAATGACACTAGCAGACACTGTTAGACATCTAGCCCAAATCCATCCCTTTGAAGAGACAATACCAAAAGTACATAAACTAATTGATGGAATAAAAGTTCATCAGAAGCCTGGGTGCCCAATGATATTAATAAGCTGCTGAACTAGTCCCAAGCCACAAAACAATAAATGTATTCAAGGTTTAAGGCACTATTAGCTGGGATTTCTCATTGGGGGAAAAAATGACACCAATTTTTTTTTTTTTTTAAAAGGAAGAAAGAAAAGGAAACTCCACATTCAACTATTTGAGGAAGATACATAATTGATTCAATTAGATCATATATATTCAATTAGGCATGTTGTATTAAGGTAATGGCAGGATATCCAAGTAGACAAAATTTCCAAAACTGGTATGACTCAAAAGTAATAGTTCCCTGGATTTAACCAATGAACTTCAGGTTATTCAAAGTTACAGATTTCTTTAGTATTGGATTTCTTTAAGACGTTATGCATTGCAGGTAGCCAAGAAGATACAATGTATAGTGTGTCCCAAGTCTGACCACTGTACACCCCTTCAGTACAAAGTCTGCAAAACATATCTAGAGATACAGATGTGAGAACAGCTGATCCTTGAAACTGAGTTTTCTAGAAAGAACTCTCACTAAAAATTGAAAGGATAATTCAGTTAGAATATCAACATTTTGCAACCACTAATAAAATAATGAATCTGGACAGTGAAAATCAATAGCTGCTAAAATCTTTAACATGATAAGGAACCTTATACCAAATGGATCAGGCCAACTCCTAACATTAACTAAAGGATTGACAAAAAAGACATTCGTTCTGTGGCTCCTGCTATGATGCAACAGGAAGTATAAAACACCATTATAGGGGTGGCCAGTGAGCTCAGTTGGTTAGAGCGTGGTGCTGGTAGCACCGTTGCCAGTTCCACTGCCCACATGGGCCACTGTGAGCTGTGCCCTCCTTAAAAAAAACACCATTATAAAGTTTTCTTGCCAAAAAAAAAAACAATAGGACCTAAAATTTGATCACGACTCTAGATCCACTACTGTTTTACAGCAACTAATGGACAAAGGAACAAGTTGAACATTACAGAGATGCAATCAGTAAAACCCAGAATGTGGGTTACTTCAGCTAATTGCAGAAAAGAAAAAAAAGCAGGGGACTATAAATTCAGAGACCTAAGAGATATAACAATCAAATAAAATATGAAGACCTTGTTTGGATCCTAATTCTAAGTAAACTCTGAGAAATTATTTATGAGACAACTGAGAAAACCTGCTGAACATTCATTTAATATTTGAAGACATTAAGAAATAACTGTGGAGAAAGCCGAATGGCTCAGTTGGTTAGAGCATGAACTCTGAACAACAGAGTTGCCCGTCCGATTCCCATGTGAGCCAGTGAGCTGCACCCTCCACAACTAGATTGAAAACAACCACATGGAGTTGATGGGTCCTGGAAAAACACACTATTCCCCAATAAAATGTTTTTAAAAAAGAAATAACTGAATAATTTAGGTGTAGTAATGATACTGTGGTTGTTCTTTTAATTGTGATAAAATATAAACAACATAAAATTTATCATTTTAACCATTCTGAAGTATACAGTTCAGTGGCATTAAGTACATTCTCATTTTTGTACAACCATCACCACCACCTGTCTCAAGAATATTTTCATCCTCTCAAACTGAAACTCTGTACTAGGGTTTCCAGGCGGGAATTCCCACCTGTTCTCAGGAATTTTTTTCGCTTTCCCGTTCCTGAATTCTGAGAAAAGTTGGTCAGGAAATCAGGAACATCGGCTCCTTGAACACAGGTGGTAGGTAGTATCGACCGTCACTTTGTGGAAATGATTCATCGTGGAGAACAGAAAACAGTTTATATCTCGGGATTCGGGAACGGGAAAACGAAAAAAATTCCTGAGAATGGGTGGGAATTCCTGCCTGGAAACCCTGCTCTGTACCTATTAAACAATAACTCCCCATTCACCCGTCTCCCCAGGCCCTAGCAACCATCATTCTACCTTCTGTCTCTATGAATTAAACTATTGTAGGTTCCTCATATAAATAGACTCTGACAATATTTGTCCTTTTATGTCTGGCTTATCTCATTTAGCATAATGTCTTCAAGGTTCATCTGTATTATAGCATGTGCCTGAATATTTCATTCTTTGTTCTTTGAGTTCTTTTTACTCCTTTTGGTTATATATATACATACATATATAATATTTTTTTTTCAATTATAGTTGACATACAATATTATATTTGCTTCAGGTATACAACATAGTGATTAGACATTTATATAATTTACAAAGTGATCACCCTGATAAGTCTAGTACTCATCTAACACCACAGTTATTACATTAACTCTATTCCTTATGCTTTACTTTATATCCCCATGACTATTTTTATAACTGTCAATTGGTACATCTTAATCATTTCCCCTTTATCACTCATCCCCCCAACTCCCTCCCATCTGGGAAACATCAATTCATTCTCTGTATCTGAGTTTGTTTCTGTTTTATTCATTTATTCTGGTTTTTAGATTCCACATATACGTAAAATAATGCGGTATTTGTCATTCTCTGTCTGACATTTTTCACTACGCATAATACCCTCTATGTCCATCCATGTTGTACCAAATAGCAAGATTTCACTCTTTTTTATGGCTAAGTAACATTCCATTGTATATGTGTACCACTTCTTTATTCACCTTTCGACGGACACTGAGGTGGCTTCCACATCTTAGCTATTATAAATAATGCTGTAATGAACATAGGGATGCATGTCTTTTCAAATTAGTGTTTTGGGTTTCTTCGGATAAATACCCAGAAGTGCTGGGTCACATGGTAGTTCTATTTTTAACTTTTCAAGGAACCCCCATACTGTTTTCCATAGTAGCTACATCAATTTACAATCCCACCAACAGTGCACAAGGGTTCCCTTTTCTCCACTATCTTGCCAATACTTGTTTGTTAACTTATTCATGATAACCATTCTGACAGGTGTGAGTGGTATCTTATTGTAGTTTAATTTGCATTTAGTTTGATGATTAGTGATGCTGAATATTTTTCATATATCTTTTGGCCATCTCTCTGTCTTCTTTGGAGAAATGTCTATTCAGGTCCTCTGCCCATTTTTTAATTGAACTGTATGGTTTTTTTTCATGTTAAGTTGTATGAGTTCCTTATACATTTTGGATATTAACCCCTTATCTAATGTATCATTGGCAAATATCTTCTCCCATTCAGTAGGTTGTCTATTCGTTTTGTTGATGATTTCCTTGACTGAACAAAACCCCTTTAGTGTGATGTAGTCCATTTGTTTATTTTTCTTTTGTTTCCCTTGCCCGAGGAGACATATCCAAAAAAATATTACTAAGAGCAATGTCAAAGACCTTACTGCCTATGTTTTCTTCTATAGAAGTTTCAGGTCTTACATTTAAGTCTTTAACCCATTTTGAGTTTATTCTTATATGTGGTGTTAAGAAAGTAATATCATTTCTTCTTTTTTTTTTTTTTTTTTTTTTTTGGCATATATCTGTCAAGTTTTCCCAACACCATTTATTGAAGTGACTGTCTTTACCCCAATGTATATTCTTGCCTCCTTTGTCATAGGTTAATTGACCAGATGACCAGATAGGCATGGGTTTACTTCTGGGTTCTCAATTCTGTTCTATTGATTTATGTGTCTGTTTTTATGCCAGTACCATGCTGTTCTGATTACTATAGCCGTGTGGTATAGTTTGCTATCAGGTAGCATGATACCTCCAATTTTGTTCTTCTTTCTCAAGACTTTGGTGGCTATTCAGGATCTTTTGTGATTCCATATAATTTTAGGATTATTTGTTCTAGTTCTATGTAAAATGTCATTGGTATTTTGATAGGGATTACATTGAATCTATAGATTGCTTTGGATAGCATGGACATTTTTAACAATGTTAGTTCTTCCTACTCATGAGTATGGTATGTCCTTCCGTTTATTTGTATCTCCTTCAGTTTCTTTCTTCAATGTCTTATAGTTTTCCAACTACAGGTCTTTTACCTCCATGATTAAATTTATTCCTGGGTATTTTATTTTTTGATGCAATTGTAAATGGGACGGTTTTCTTAATTTCTCCTCCTGATACTTCATTATTACTGTATAAAAATGCAACTGATTTCTGAATATTAATTTTATATCCTGCTACTTTACTGAATTCATTTATTAATCCTAATAGTTTTTGATGGATGAATAGATCATCCATTGACAGAAAATCAACACAGTATCAGTGGCATTAAATGACACATTGGAGCAGATGGAGTTAATTGATATTTTTAGAGCATTTCACCCCCAAAGCAGCAGAACATATATTCTTTTCAGGCGCACATGGAACATTTTCCAGGATGGACCATGTTAGGCCACAAAGCAAGTCTCAACAAATTTAAGAAGATTGAAATCATCTCAGCCATCATTTCTCATCACAATAGATAAAACTAGAAATCAAGTATAAGAAGAAAACTGAAAAATACAAATGGAGGCTAAATAGCATGATACTAAACAGTAAATGGATTAACAAAGACATCAAGGAAGAAATAAAAATATACCTTGAGAAAAATGAAAATGAAAATACAATGACCCCCAAAACCTATGGGACACATCCAAAGCAGTTCTAAGAGGGAAATTCATAGTAATACAAGTATACCTCAAGAAACAAGAATATTCTTAAATAAACAATTTATCATTACTCCTAAATAAACTAGAAAAAAGAAGAACTAAAGCCCAAAGAGAGTAGAAGGAAGGAAATAATAAAGATCAGAGTGGAAATAAACGAAATAGAGGGTAAATAAACAATACAAAAATCAGTGAAAATAACAGTTGGTTCTTTGAAAAGATAAACAAAATCTATAAATCTTTAACTAGACTCATTAAGAAAAAATGAGAGAGGACCCAAATAAGTAAAATCAGAAAGAGAAGTGACAACTGACACCAAGAAATACAAATGATTGTAAGAAAATACTATGAACAATTATATGCCAACAAATTGGACAACCTGGAAGGAATGGATAAATTCTTGGAAGCATAAATTTTTGCAAGACTGAATCAAGAAGAAACAGAAAATGTGAACAGACTGATACTAATGGAACAGTGTGTACTTCCAGGGTTTTTTCCAAGTCAAGTTGTTGTCCTTTTAATCGTAGTTGTGGAGGGCACAGCTCAGCTCCAGGTCCAGTTGCCGTCAATGAGGTGTTAAAGTCCCCTACTATGACTGTATTACTGTCAATCTCTCCCTTACATCAATCAATATTTGCTTTATATACTTAGGTGTTCCTACATTTGGTACATAAACGTTTACAAGAGTTATATCCTCTTCTTTGATTGATCCCTTTATCATTATGAAATGTCCTTCGTCTCATTATATAGCCTTTGCTTTAAAGTCTATTTTGTCTGATATAAATATTGCTACACCAGCTTATTTTGTTAACATTTGCATGAAATATCTTTTTCCATCCCTTTCTATTCTTTTTTTTTTTCAACTTTTTTTCTTAAGATTTTTTTTTTAATTGGGGAAGGGAAACAGGACTTTATTGGGGAACAGTGTGTAGTTCCAGGACTTTTTTTTATTGGGGAACAGTAGTGTGTTTTTCCCAGGACTCATCAGCTCCATCCAAGTCAAGTTGCTGTCCTTTGGATCTTAGTTGTGTAGGGTGCAGCTCAACTCCAGGTCCAGTCACCATTGTTAGTTGCTGGGGGTGCAGCCCACCATCCATTGCAGGAGTGGAGGAGTCGAACTGGCAACCTTGTGGTTGAGAGCCCACGCTCCAACCTACTGAGCCATCCAGCCACCAGGAGCTCAGTGGCAGCTCACTGACCTTCATTCCAGCTGCGGAGGACGCAGCTCACCGGCCCATGTGGGAATCGAACCGGAAGCCCCATTGCCCAGAGCTCGTGCTCTAACCACTGAACCACCCATCCGCCCCCATCCCTTTACTTTCAGTCTGTGTGTGTCTTTCAATCTGAAGTGGGTCTCTTATAGGCAGCGTATGTATAGGTCTTGCTTTCTTCTCCATTCAGCCACCTTATGGAGATTGGACCATTTACTCCATGTAAATTGGAGCATTTACTTTTGATTGGAGCATTTACTCCATTTACATTTAAAGTAATTATTGATAGGTATGCAGTTATTGCCATTTTAGTATTCATATTTTTTATCTTTTTTTCCTTCTTTTTCTTAAAGAAGTCCCCTTAACATCTGTTGTAATACTGGTTTGGTGCTGATGAACTCCTTTAGCTTTTTCTTAGCTGGGAAATTCTTCATCTGTACTTTGATTCTAAATAATAGCCCTGCTGGATAGAATAATCTTGGTTGTCAGTCCTCACTTTTCATCAATATGGATATTTTGTGCCAATCCTTTGTGGCTTGCAAAGTTTCTATTGAGAAATCAGCTGACAGTCTATGGGAGCTCCCTTGTAGGAAATTAACTGCTTTTCTCTTGCTGCTTTTAAGATCCTTTGTCTTTAACTTTGTCGTTTTAATTATGATGTGTCTTGGTATGGGCCTCTTTAAGTTCATCTTGTTTGAGATTCTGCACTTCCTGGACTTGTATGTCTATTTTCTTTGACAGGTTAGGGAAGATTTCCATCATTATTTCTTCAAATAGGTTTTTAATCCCTTGTACTCTCGCTTCTCCTTCTGGTACCCCTATTATGCAATGTTGATATGCTTGATGTTTTCTCTCAGATGCTCCTTAAACTATCCTGTTTTTTATTTTTATTTTATTGGGGAAAGGAAACAGGACTTTATTGGGGAACAGTGTGTACTTCCAGGGTTTTTTCCAAGTCAAGTTGTTGTCCTTTTAATTGTAGTTGTGGAGGGCGCAGCTCAGCTCCAGGTCCAGTTGCCGTTGTTAGTTGCAGGGGGCACAGCTCACCATCCCTTGCGGGAGTCGAAGAGTTGAACCGGCAACCTGTGGTTGAGAGACCACGCTACAACCAATTGAGCCATCTGGGAGTTCAGCGGCAGCTAAGCTCAAGGTGCTATGTTCAATCTTAGTTGCAGGGGGTGGAGCCCACCATCCCTGGCAGGAGTCGAGGAATTGAACCGGCAACCTTGTGGTTGAGAGCCCACTGGCCCATGTGGGAATCGAACCAGCAGCCTTCAGCATTAGGAGCATGGAGCTCCAACCACCTGAGCCACCAGACCGGCCCAACTTTTTTTTTTTTTTTTTTTTTTTTTTGCTGTTCTTATTGGGTGTTTTCCACTACCTTGTCTTCCAAATCGCTGGTTCAACCCACTGCTTCTTCTAACCTACTGTTGATCCCCTTTAATGTGTTCTTCATTTCAGTTATTATAATTTTCATTTCTGCCTGGCTCTTTTTTGTTCTCTATCTCCATTTTTATGTTTCCTACCTCTTTATTAAAGTTCTCAGTTCATCTACTCTTCCCTTAAATTCACTGAGCATATTTATAACCAGTGTTTTAAACTCTGCATCTGGTAAGTTGTTGTCTCCATTTCACTGAGTTTTTTTTCTGGAGTTTTGTCCTGGTCTTTCATTTCGGTCATGTTTCTTTGTCTCCTCATTTTGGCTGTGTTCTTTTGTTTATTTCTATGTATTAGGTACAGCTGCTATGTTTCCCATTCTCGATATAGTGGCCTTATGTAATAGATGTCCTGTGGGGTTCCATGGCACAGTCTCCCTGAGCTGAGTGCTCCAGAGGTGTACCTTATGTGGGTTGTGTGTGCCCTCCTGTTGTAGTTGAGCCTTGATTGCTGTTGGCACATCAGAGAGAGGGATTGATCTTCAGGCTGACTGGATGTGAGGAATGGCTGTGACACAGAGCTGTTGTGCAGGGATGGGATTCACTTTAACGAGGCTCTGGTAACTGCCAGGTCTGCCCAGTGGGTGTGTCATTTGTAGAGCTCATTTGGTGGTGCTCTGGTGTGGTCTGAAGCCAGTCACCAGGTGTTTTGGTTCTTGGGCCTCCTGGGAGGCGCTGTGGTGCAGACCAAGATCAGCCACTGCCTGTGCCTTACCTGGAGCCACCTGGAAGGAGCTGTAAAGTGATCTGCAGATGGTTGTCACCTGTACTGTGCTTGGAGGCACCTGGGAGAGGCAACCAAGGCTGGTTGCCAACAGTGTCAGCTTGGGGCCACATAGCAAGAGGTATGGGGCACACCAAGGCCACAGCCAACTTGTTTGGGATTTGTGGACCTTTGAGAGATTTTAGGGACATCCACAGCGTGAGCTGAAAGGCCATTTGTGTGGAAAAGCCCAGAAGAGGTTCAGGCTAGGCACTCAAATTGGGTGACACAAGAGTCTCAGGGAATCACCACAATGGAACAGTGCTAGACAGGTTGATGGAGATTCAGATTTGGTGCCACTTGTGCTTGCAAGCAGGTGGGGAAACACCTCAACAAAGAAACAATAGGGTCTGCCAGTCCTCTGTCCCCCAAGTGAGCTGTCCTGCCCCCTGCCCCTCTAGCCCTCACCCTGAAGCTAGTCAATTCAGCTCTTCCTCATATAGCTCTGGTGCTTTTCAAGCTGCTGCCCCAGTGCTGGAGCTCAGAGCAAATCCACAAGTTCATGCATGGGCCCTTTAAGAGGAATGCCTGAAACTCCAGTTTGTCTCACTCAGCCACAGTCCTCACTGGTTTTCACAACCAGAAGTAAGAAGACTCCTCTTCCTGGCAAAGCCTGGTGAGGGGCTGTGACCCCTCACTCCTCAGGGGAGACCTTCTCAGCCAAGCTCTGCCTCCTTTTTTTTAACCACCACACTGTAGGTCTAGGGCCTGCCTATTCCGTGTCTCTGCCCCTACAAGTCTTGACATGGCTGCTTCTTTATATCCTCAGTTATAGGACTTCTGTCTTCAGGTGGTTCTTAATGGCAGTTGTTCTGTAATTTAGTTGTAATTCTGATGTGGTCATGGGAGGAGGCGAGTACAGCACTTACCTACTCTGCCATCTTGATCCAAAGTCCTGAATCTGGACTGAATTTCATTCTTTTTAAAGGCTGAATAATATTCCATTTTATGCATATACCACATTTTGTTTATCCATTCATCTGTCAATGGATATCTGAATTATGTTTTACTTTCAAGAGTTCACATCACTTTACAGAGATACATAGTCAAATATTTATAAATTAAATTATAAGGTATCTGAGATTTGCTTCAAAATACTCCAATTTGGGAGAGAAGGGAAGTAGGGAGAAGGGTAACATGAAACAAGGTATCATTTGTCGTTTATCAAATCAACAAAAATCAGAAAAACTGGTAATAACATATACTGGCTACAATGTGGAGAAACATGCTCTTTCATTCATTGATGGTGGGATTATAAATTAATTTCTTACGATGGCTCTATGAAAGTTTAAAACGCACATTTCCTGCAGCCAAGATGTAACTTCTGGGAACTTATCTTCACACATATGTTCATACCATGTTTCCAGGATAATAAGACTAGAAAATAAGCCCTAGCATGATTTTTCAGGATGACATCCCCTGAACATAAACTCTAATGTATCTTTTGGAGCACAACTTAATAAAAGACCCAGTCTTATTTTTGGGGAAACACGGTACATATAGACAAAAATGTGTATACAAGCATACTGACTATGACAGTGTTTATAATAGCCCAAGATAATAGCCCAAGCCAGGAAATAATTTAAATGTCTACCAGTAGGGAATGGATTTCATAAATCACAGTAAAATACAAAAACATGAAAATACAATGAAATACTATTTAACTTTAAAAAAAGAAAAAACTGTTCTATGTGTATTAATAAGACACAGTGTCCAATAAATCTGTTAAGGAAGAAAAAGTAAGGCACCGAACACTATTCAACCAGTCACTTACTGCTTCCACTTCTGGCATTGCCACAGGCCACATAACCTAAAAACTTGCCACAACAAAATATATACAAATGCTGAGTAAATTATTACTAACATCTCTTAAACGTACAACTAAGCTCAAAACAAAATAAGGGAAATCTTACTTTTGAAGAGCAAGATAGAAGAAAGAGGAAACTTTACTTTCTATTTTATCTACTTATTTTTATTTTATAACCAATATGTATTACTTTTGAAACTAAGAAAGAAATTTTCCCTGAAATACTTTGAAAAAAACATGCTATGGATTTAATAATCAACACCTAAATAACTAAAGCAATGTAGTATTAGGGCAAATTTTCAGGTATGACAGCCACTATTTTATCCAATTCCACATTTACTAAGCACCTATTAAGTATAAGAGACTGTGCTTGCCTCTGATTAATAGCAAGATGAGGTTCCTATTCTTTAAGGAGTTTAAAATCTGTGAGGAAGAACCAGCAAGGAGGCAAAAATATCTATAATACAGTATAGAACACGAAAATGGTCATCTTCTGCATCAAAATTTGAGAACTAAATGTTTAAAATTCCAATTTATAGTTAGTACCATCAGATCCCTAAACTAATCAGACATTACTTCACATTTTCCATTACTTCTTTTTTTTTTTAGCTCATCCATCTATAAACCATTTGTGACAATGACTGCACTTATTCATTAGTGGCAAAACTATGAAGTTATACATACAGTTATTAATATATAGTTTCCATAGCCTTTGTGATCTCATCGCACAAATGAATTCTCAGTTGTTTTCTTCCTTTGCTTTTTATACCTGTTAATATCACCACATTTATTATGTCACTATTACTAATCAAAAAGAACTGAATCCTCCCCCCCCCCATATTTCTGTAATTATAAATTTGAAAATTAAATGGTAATACAGGTTGTGATGGATCCAAAATTCTTCCCCATCTCCAATCATACCCACAGCAGTCACTGGGGAAAAAGATTAAGTCACAGCAGAATTTCTTCTTTTACTAAGAACACAGATACAGAGAAAAGTGGAATCTTTCCTTAAAAATTTACTGAACAATGGGATTTACAAACGTCTATGGCAGTTAGAATAATAAACAACCCCAAAACCAATACGTCTCCAATCTTCAGCAATCTAAAGGGATTTTAAGAAATATCAAAAACTGAGAAAAGTTAAATATATTCTGTCCATGCCGAGGTAATCCAACTTTGCCCACCAAAAACAGTGATGTAATTTGTTAGTTATCCGGTTCTAAAAAGTTCCAGAGACAGCCTTTTTACTTGCACTGCAGGCTAATATCACTTATCTGTTTCCAGGCAGGAGATTAGCAGTTGTGTAGCTCAGATGAATTATTCTGTCCAACCTAAAGGGTGGTACAAATTTCAGAATAATCATATAGCCACAATACTGTTTACTGTTCATTCTTGCCCTTTATGAAATTGAACATGGAAACCGCTGGCACATACAAGGCAATAATTTTGCATTTCAGATAGACAGTAATACTTAAATACTTTTTATCAACTCACGGAGGGTTGCCAGGCTGGGGGGAAAAAAATAATAAGTATCTATAAGATGTCAGTAAAGACAAGTGCTATGAGAGTAGCATGTGGACTCTCTACAGGCCAGAGGTCCTACACCTGTATGGGTACCGTCAAAGAAACTCACTGACATTTTCCGCTCCTGCACCGAAGCATCACCATTAGATCAGATTTGCCTCTCATCCACATCAACCTGATAATGACCACTGTGTTCCAAAATTCTGGAATCAATATTATTTACCTTCATGATTTTTGAGGATCTCCTAAAAGCTAAACTAGTCTAAGAAGTAAAAACGTTTAAATATCAGTAAAAGATTGTTTCAACTCCTTCCTCTGTTTTGAAATACATCTTATTTTTAAATATAAGTTTTTAAAAAGAAAAAGAAAGAAAGGCCCAAATAAGAACAGCATATTAAAAAAAAAGACAAACCAATATTAAACGAAAGTACCAACAAGAGTGTTATTTACAGTGGCAGTAGAGAAGTGTTGAGTGGTCAGGCTCTGGATCCAGCATGGCTAACTTACTACATGTGTAATCCTGAGCAAGTTTTTAAGAACCCTGTGCCCCACTTTACTCTTCCGTACAATGGGAATAACAACAGTAATAATCTGAGTTGAAGATCACGTGAATTAAATCATATAAAGCAGTTAATATTTGACCACTGCTTACCAAGTAGATGGATAAAAATCCAAAGTTTTAGTAACACTGTTGGTAAGGCTTTGGAAAACAGGAAGTTTCATCCTCTCCTTATGGAGGGCAATCTGGAAATCCCACTTTTGAGAACTTATCCCATTGATATTCTTGTACAGGTGTGAAAAGACAGGTATACCAGGTTTTTTTATTCCATACTGGAAACCAACTGTCCATCAAAAGTGATGATTACATAAAAAATGGCAAATTCATGACATGGAACACTATGTAGCAATTTTGGTTACTTAAACAGAGTACACTGATTTACTGACATGGAAAGACCTCTTAGATAAGTGAAAAATGCAAGATGTGTAGAAAAGTGAATATGGTATGTTACCTTTGCATAAAAGAGACTGAAAAATCAAAATACATATTCATCCTTGTTGGTTTTTAAACTCAGAGAAACTAACAATGGTGGGAAGGAACTAGGAACATGGGAGACAAGATGGGAGGGAAACTTCAAACTGTGTATGTCTTGATTTTTTGTTTTTTTGTTTTTTTAGCTATATGAATATTTTGCCTATTCAAATATTAATTTTGAAAAGTATTTTTAAGTGTCACTTTACACTCTCAAATATTGGCTGCTGTTATTACTGTTGTTGTGAATAATACCGGTAGTAAGTACCATGTTTCCCCAAAAATAAGACCTAGCCGGACCATCAGCTCTAATGCATCTTTTGGAGCAAAAATTAATAGAAGACCCAGTATTATACTATATCAAACCGATCTTATATTAAAATAAGACCGGGTCTTCTGTTAATTTTTGCTCCAAAAGATGCATTAGAGCTGATGGTCCAGCTAAGTCTTATTTTCGCGGAAACACGGTGGTAGTAATAGTAGTAGTAATAGTTAACAGCAACCTCAAAATACGTCCTTTCTGAAGCCTTTTTCTTATTCCCTCTGCACAGAGGCCTCCTCTAACTCCTGAACTATTTAAGGAATTTATCATTTTCTACTCTAGTAAGCAGCTTAAGGAGTAGGTGATTGTCTTGTTCATTTTTAATATCCTAGAAACCTCGCTTGCACCTAGTAGTTACAATCATTCTGGAGTAACAGTAACCTGCAAGTACTCCAAAGAAGGAAATAGTGACTATTTCTAAAGGGATTATATTCTATAATTGTAAGACCTCAAATTTGAAAAACTTGAATAACTGGCTTTGCTAACATTCTTTCAACTACTACCCAGCTATAAAATCTCTTTCAGTAAGCTTTTTCTTTTCCCAGGACTTCCCTAAACTTGGATTTCATGTCCCAAGCCAAGACACTATATGTACCAACTGTTTAACTCACTGCAACCTCTGAAATGTCTTTTGTTCCAAGTCCCAATACTCTGGTACATCGCTCCTATTGAAAAAGCAATTGTTGAGCGTCTCCTTTTAGAAAGATGTCACATATTAGTCAGTGAATAAGGTGCCCTTTTAACTAGAAAAGAGCTAACACTTGATTCCTAATTCGCTCAGTGTTTTATTTGTTCTTGTATGGAGGGTACTCTATAACTGACTGGTCAGTGGCCCAATTCTCGATGTCATTCCAGCACACCAAATACTCCACTGACAGCTCAACAGTCACTTTTCATGCAGGCCCCTCCCCTTCCCTCCTCCCTTAACCTCCTTAAGATCAAGAGCTCCTTCCCCCGTACTGCATGAGACACACTGACAGTTCACAAGTCCTTTTCCCCAAACTGTCCTCCCCTGCAGTTGCAAGACCACCTCCCCGATTCTCATTATCCTGCAACCCAATTTGGTCCCGAATACCATGCCCCTCCCAGCCAATCCAAATCATATCACCATTTCTTCCCAAGAGCTAAGCTGCTTTACAGCCTTTCCCAACCAGTACACACTTGACAGCTCAACAACAGATTCCCCAAGTATCCTTTCCTTTTCCCTCCCCTGCTATCCCACGCACTGTCTCTTTTTTCGCTATCACTCACTCGCCCTGGCTTCCCGCAAATTCACAGACGCGTTCCCTAAACATGCTCTCCGCTCTCCCCTCCTCCCCATCCCCTTTCCACCGCTGACAGCTCAGACACCTCCAACCCCACGTGGCTGCACCCTCCCCCACTCCTCTCCCTTGACAGCTCAGGATCGGCTCCCAGATCCCCATTCCTGTCTTCCCCAGACCCCAGTCAGGGCCACCCGCGATGCCCCCGGCCCCAGGGGAAGGCTCCACTCACCCACTTTCCCGCATCACGTTGCTGTCCCCGCAGTCACAGGCGCCCCCGGCCTGACTGCGGAACATGTTGAAGTCGTGTCCAGTGTGATCACCCTGGTGGAAGCACTCCGCGCACAGCGACATGCAGGGGGAGATGCCGCACGTCCGGCAGCGGTAGGCCACGAAGTTGGCTGTCCAGACCAGGCCGCAGAGCGCCGCGGGGTCGTAGGCCCGCACCGCCGCGCAGAACTCATCGTAGCCGCCGCCGCCTGCCAGAAGGCACTTACACCACTCCAGGGCCTCCTCCTCTGCCGCCCCCGGACCGCCTCCGCCGCCGGCCGCCGCCGCCTCCTCGCTGTCCGCAGCCGCAGCCAGCGGCCGCTCAGCGCTCAGCACCCTCTCCAGCAACGCCTGCAGCTCCTCAGCACCTGCCCGGTTGTCCGGCCGGCTAAGAGCCGCCTTCAGGTGCGCGGCGGTGGCCGCCTTGTCCAGGGCCAGCCCGGGCGCGGGCAGTTCAGGTTGGGGCGGCTGCGGCCCCCCGCCGGCCGCCGCGGCCGCCGCCGCCATGATGAGAGCTCAGAATTTGGAGAGCCCAGAGCTGGCGGCTCCTCCCGGGAGGGTGGCGGTATTGACTGCTGCGATTGCTCGGCCCGCCCAACTCTCGCGATACCCCGGAACTGCCGCGCACCTCTGCCTGCGACCCTGCTTCTGCACACGCCCCCTCCGGCTGCTGGTGCCCGCTCGGTCTGCACACGCCCCTTCTCGCCTGGGACACAGCTCTGTTCCTTCCCTCCACCTCTTGGCTCTCAAAGTTAATAGCTACTGAAATAAGGGACTTACCTTAAAAAAAATTATTTTTAGTATGGAAAATATTTAATATAGACAATGGTTTGTGCTGTGTGTTTTTTTAATTTACCTGGGTTATAGGAATTACAGCACCTTTCAGATGAATTTTAGGCATCAGCATTTCGTTTTGAGATATAAATTCCTACTGTTATCAAACCCTTAATTATTATTGAATTACTATTATTATTGAAGCAACCTCCTAATTTTCCCCCCTGCATCAATTCTTACCCTCACACTGTTACCAGGTTAATCATTCTTCCATTCAAAATCTTTAGTTGAAACAAAAGCCAAACTACTTAAATCTCTTAAAACTCAACCTCTTTTCTATCCTCATCACCTGGCGCTGCTCCAAGTTTGTCGTATGAAAGAGACTAATGGAATGTCCACTGTTTTCTGAAGGCGCTTTTTTATTTCCCGCCTCTGGGCCCTTACTGTTCGTAGTTCCCACCTTAATCCACCGCACACCCCTATTTTAGCAATGTCTTCCCATATCATTGCCTTTCTTCAAAAAACATGACCCTGAACTTATTTGATGATATAACTTGCCTTCGCTGTAAAAATCTCATCTGCATCCCACTGCTAATTGGTACATTTCTCCAAGAATGAGCCTTCTTCATTATTGCCCTGAAGTGCTCAAATTTGTCTGATTATTGTGTTAAATGGAAAAGTTACAATAAATAACGTTGCATATTTTTGGGGGACCCTACTCTTTATATATGATATTTCTTTTAATCGTCTCAATAATCCTGTAAAGTAAGTACTATTACTAGAGGTGATTTATGTGCCCCAAAATACACAGCTAGCAATTAAAAATGAGATGTGATTAAAACTCAGGTGCATTTGATTCTAAAGCCCTGCTCTTTCTGCCACACCAATGCTTTGCAAACTTGCCTGATCCTAAGAATCACCTGAAGCTCTACTCACAAAAACAGATCCCTAGGTCCCATCTCAGACCTAAGGAATCCCAATCACCAGAGGTTATGCTACCCTATCTAGCAAAACCTGAATCTTGAATGAGATTATCAATAATGATCTTCCAGAATTAAAAATCTACACTTTTATTGTTTCCATAGTTCACGTCCAGAGAGCTGGATGTATTATACAAATACTTAGTAACACAAGACAGAGGGCAAACAAGAATGAAACAAAAAATGTAGGAAAAGCAATCCAAGGAAGTAGGATAAGAGTATTTCTAATCCATAACCCAGTGTTATAAATGAATTGTGCATAACTAAAACATGCTATTTCACATGTCCTGATCCTCCATAATAAAGCATTTCACAATCAGCATTTAACAGTGATAAGTAATTCAAAGTTGCTCATTAATTCTCTTAATAAATCACCAAATTATAAACCAAATAAAATCCAGGAACATTTCAAACTAAGGTAGAACTAGTGTATATTCAATAATCAGTGGCAATGGCTTAAGGCAGTTGGAGACGTGTACTAGTATCTCTCCAGGGCTGCTTTCCTGCAAACAATAACAAGGGTGCCTGCTTCTGCTTGACCATGACGATGCATGCTGGAAATGCAGCTTTTTCAGCATCTCCACACATTCCTAAATTTCTACAAATTTCTACAAAATTCCATTGACAAGTGCCTCTTTAGTTCTGTAACAACAACAAAAATAGTTTAAATACTTTCTCCTATTTTAGTTACATAGATATTGTAGTACATGTACAGAAACCTAGACATTTGCCAGATTTCACACCTATTCTGATCATGATGGTATCTATCAGACGTGTTCAAAATCAGAGAACCATTAAAATAACTGGTAATGACAAGAATACAAAAAAACCAGTTGAAGATGGGCAAAAATTGTAAATAGACATTTTACCAAAAAAGATACATAAATGGCCAACAGACATAGAAAAGATGTTCAGCATCATAGTCATTAAGGAAATACAAATTAAAACTATGATATACCACTATGTATACCCACTAGAATGGCAATAATCAAAAAGGCAGATAATAACAAATGTTGGCAAGGATATGGAGAAAAAGAACCCTCATACTTCACTGATGGGAATGTAATATAGTACCACGTATTGGGGAAACATTTTGGCAGTTACTTAAAAAGTTCAAGATAAAGTTACCATAGAGCCCTGCAATTCCACTCCTAGGACTCTATCCAAGAAAATTTATAGTAACATATATCAACACAAAGGACTTATAGGTAAATATTCATAACAATATTATTTGTAACAGCAAAAAACTAGAAACCATCTAAAAGTCTATCAATTCATGAATGGATAAACAAAATGTGTCATATTCATATAATGGTATACTATTTAACAATAAAAAGGAATGAGGTACGGATACATACTACAATGTAGATGAACTTCAAAAACCAATGAAAGAAGTCGCAAACCAAAAAAATGCATATTGTGTGATTCCATTTATATGAACTGTCCAGAAAAGGCAAATCTATAGAGTAAGTACATTAGCAGTTGACTAATCTACTGGGGGTAAGAACAGAAATGACTGCAATTAGGCACAAATAATCTTTTTAGGATAATAGGAATGTTTTAAATATAGATTGTGGTGATGATTGAACAACTATGTAAATTTTATTTAAAAATCACTTAATTCTATTCTAAAAAACAGGTGGATTTTATTATATAAAATTATACTTCAATAAAACAGTTAATCATTATTAGTAGTAGTACTTATTGTTTGAGATGAATTAGTCAAGTTGCTGTCTGGGTGGCAACTATTTTACTGCTTTAGCTTTCAAAATCAATATGACAGGCTCTCAAATCTTTGGTTCTCCTAGATTGTCTGGGGCTTCTATCATTTGGATCCAGAAAGTCTGACATTTTTCTTTCAATATGTTAGTGCAATATAAAAACTCTTCTCCTAAATTACCTCTCAAATCACTGTGCTGGGTCATAGGAATTCCTACAATGATATTTCCATGAGGGAAAGCCAGGTTGAAATTCTGCTGAAAACTCTGCACTCACTTAAACGTTATACCGCCATTTTAAGCATATTACTGTTACTCTACTGAAGACATTGAATAAATATAACGCCACATACTATGGTTACAGAAAACTACAAAATAGCATCTAAAAAGGTATGTGTTTTTACATATTCCACCTTAATTAATGTGAAGAAGAATCTTATGGTATTTCTAAATTGGCTTTTCAAATTAAAATAAACCACACAGGTAAAGTAAAAGGTATAACTGATAGATAATATCATTGCTTCCAAAATTAAAGTAGACACCCTTTACAGAGAACTTATAAATGAATGTAAATAACTTCAAAATTGTTTTTGTATTTATCAGGACTTTCTTGGTTCCAAGAAATAAAACCCCAACTTGGACTAGCTTAAACCAAAAAGAGGACTATATTAAATCATATAAACAATGGTGGGACAGGGGAGAAGAACCTTAATGCGTCTCCAGTTTTGCTGTCAGTGAGCATCAGCTCTACTGGCTCCAATAGCTTCTGAGCACGGGCCTCCCCCAATCCAGCTCAAGCTGCATCTCCACAAGTTCATCACAGAGAAAAAAGGTCTCATTTCTGCCAGTCATTTAAAACCCTGGGGAAGAACTCTGACCCAACTTGTGGCCCACACCACCCTTATTACCAGAAGGTAGAGGAGGCCATACCTGCTATAAACATACAAGATGCCGACAACATTATTAACTTAATTTCTGCCTGGCCTCCAAATACACATCTTCTCTGCACACAAGTTCACCAGTTCTCATGGCCACTATTGAAATTCATACCATAAGAAGTACTGTGCTTACTATGCACAATGAATTATTCTAAGTGGTCACATTTCAGATTCACAATAACCCTGAGAGGTAATTATCATTATCCCCATTTCACAAGTAGCAGTGATACCCTTCATTTCACAGCCTTCAAAACATAAGAATAATCCCTGGAAGAAAAATCATTCACTGTTCTTGCATGTAGCCTGTCTTTCTCCCTTCTCCCTTCTCCCCTGTCTCCCTCCCTCCCTTCCTTCCTTCTTACCTTAGTAATTACCTTGCAACTATACTTACTGGCAGTCTCTCATTTATTTAATATTGAAGCAAAGACATTTTTATTAATTTTCCCTACTCATGCTTTAGAAATATTTGGGAGGAGGGGGTAAAGCATGACAGTGTATTATATTTGACCTATATTAGCTCCTCTACAGGAGCAAATTTTCCCAGGTTATAAATGCTTAACAACCCTCTGGAGGCTTTTTTATTATCATTTAATACTTTTACAAGTTGTCCTAATTTTCTTTTCCTCCTTTTTTTAACCTAAGGAAAGCTTCCTTTTCTGCATACTACTATAAAGACCAGAAAATTTTTATTCACTGCCTTATTCATGCAGCAAATTAATTCAACAAATGTGTTTTGAGTCCCTACAAGTTGCTCTCTGCAAGAACTGAGGATAACACTGTGAACAAAACATATGGCCCATGACGTGGCCTGGGTGGCACAGCTCCAGGAGGCACCATTCACATAGAATACAATGTTCCTGACATGGAGATTACAGACTAATGGAAGCATATTATAGATCGTAACCTAATCTACGAACACATTATTACTGTTGCTGCCATTATTAGTACTTCTGATCTGGGAGTGAGAAAACAGAATACTAACCACAAAAGACAGGCAAAAATTGGTTAATTTAAAATTCAAATTTTCTATTTTTTAAAAGAAACTATTATTAAGAGTTGCAGAGTTTCTGTTAAAGGTGATGAAAAAGTTATAGAAATAGGTAGTGGTGATGGTTGAAAAACATTATGAATATAATTATTGCCACTGATTTGTACCCTTAAATTGGTTAAAATGGGAAATTTTGTTGTATATATTCATATAACAGACTACTATACAACAATGAAAATGAGCAAACCTGGATGAATCTTACAAACATAATGTTGAACAAAATAAATCTGACATAGTGAGAATGATTCTACTTGTATAAAGTAAAACAAATAGAAAAAATTTACGGTGCTAAAAATCAGGATAGTGATTACTTTTGGAGAATGGGGCAGGGGAGTAATTAGAGGGGAGCATAAGTGTTTTCCTCATATTTGTCCAGATTCAGTGCCAAATAATCATCAAACATGGTATTTTATGTGAAAGTTTGACAATAAACACATTCCATGTTGAAACATCCAGAGTATTGAGTATCTTTCTTGAATTCATGATATAACCTGGAAAAACTGCATTGACATTTGCACTGACGCTGCAGAAGCAAGGACGTATAAAACTGCTTGTAACTTAATATGAATCAAGGCAATGGCACTACACTATCTAGCTGACATTGTATGAATATTTCTCTCTGTTAAATACTTGCAGAAAAACAAGCCAGTTTCCCATAAAAATGGCCCCAATAAACAAAAAGTATTATTACATTTTGACCCATGAGGACACATCTTAAAATTCTCCTTATTGTCTCCAGGAAGAAGTACATGTGTCATGTTGCAAGCTAAACTAGCAGCTTTCTTTCTTAATTGTGGCAAAATATACGTAATATTTACTATTTTAATCATTTTTAAGTGCACAGTTCAGTGGTACTAAGTATATTTATAATACTGTGCAACTCTCACCATCATCCATCTCCAGAACATTTTCATTATCCCAAACAGAAACGCTGTACCTATTAAACACTAACTCCCCATTTCCCTTCCCTCCCTTTTATTTTAGCCACTCTAATAGATGCTAGTGGTTTACTAAACTTTTCAAGTGTTTATCATTGGCTTCCCCCAAGTAAATTGTTAACTATCTACTAGAAGGGATTGCACATCTTATGTGCTCCCCACTTACCATTCTGTCACAAAGAATAGCAAATATTACTAATCCATCAACTGAAGTTGAAGCAAACATGTCTCCTGGTGATGTGGGGAAAGTACCTGTCTGTAAGTCTTGTAGTCTCCATTGAAATCACTCTTCAACCCTCTTTATCAGTGTTTTGTACAATATTTTGCCCCTGCATTTTTTAAAGAGTTGGCTATAGAAAGCAGCTTTCTTCTACATCTTAAGTCCTCACCATTATAGAGACCTCAGTGTCTACATGGTAGTCCAACAGACATTGATCTCCTCCCTCTGCTCCACTGCAGCCACCCATCCTCACGGCCTCACCCTCAGCCTTGCCATCTTAGAACTGATCCATGTACTCATGTATTTTGTTAACCATTTTTACAACACTTTAGTGACACTCTTTTCAAGCATACAAATGATTTTAAGTAAATTTAAAAAGAAGTGCGAACATCACCAAAATACAGTTTTAGAACATTTCCATCACCTTTATAGATTCTTTGCGCTGCTTGCAGTCATTGCTCCCACCTTCAGCCGTATGTGCTTTATACAAATTTTAAATCTCCTTTGAATTCAACCTATATCATCCTAGATCTCTCTCCGTTTCATCCATTAAACCTATTATTAACATCATCACATCCTCACCCCTCAACTGTTGCTCCCCTCAATCTCATCCCCTTTCTTTTCACTTCTTTCTCCACCTACCCACAGACTTCCTGGTCCACCACTATAACCATTCTCTTGCCAATACCACACATAGTCTTTTCTCTCATGCTGCTATTGTATCCATCTGTTAAAACTACTATCCTGAATCTATTCAACTGTCATTCTTTCCTTGCTCCTGCCTCAATATTTCAGGAGGAAAAAAAATACAACTTTGCAGAACGGTTCATTAGAATTACTGGTTTTGAAGAAATTTTCTCAACCTGATAAAAGGGCATCTATGAAAAACCTACACATTACAGACTTGTACACCTGAAATCTATGTAACTTTATTAATAATAGTCACCCCAATAAAATTGAATAAAAAAAATCCACAGATAACACCACGCTTAACAGTAAAAGACTGAAAGCTTTCCCTCTAAGATCAAGAATAAGACAAGACTGCCTATTTTCACCACTGTTATTCAATATTGTACTAGGAGGTTCTACCCGGAGCAACTAGGCAAGGGGGAAAAAAAGACAAACAGATTGAAAAAGTAAACTACTTTTATTTGAAGATAACATGACATTATACGTATATAGAAAATACTAAGAAATTCACACACGCAATTAGAGCTATTAAGTTTAGAAAAATGACTGGATACAAGATCAATAACAAAAATCAATTGTATTTCTTTACACTAGCAATGAACAATCCAAACATAAAGAAAACAATTCAATTTATAGCAGCATCAAAAATAAAGTACTTAGTAATAAATGTAATGAACAAGTATGAAACTTGTATACTAAAAACTATAAAACATTGTTGAAAATTAAACAAAATCTAAATAAATTTAAAGGTATCCCATGTTCATCGACTGGAAAACCTAATATTATTAAGATGGAACTATTCCCAAATTGATCTACAGATTCACTGTAACCTCGATGGAAATTCCAAATACTTATTTTGCAAAAATTTACCAGTTAATCTTAAAAGTCATATGGAAATGCAAGTGACCCAAAGAGTCAAAACAACCTTGAAAAGGATGAATGAAGTTGAAAGATTCACACTTCCCATTTCAAATCTCACTACAAAGCTATAACAATCAAGACAGTGTGGTATTAGCATAAGGAGAGACATATAGATCATGAAATAAAATTGGGAGTCCAGAAATAAACTCATACATCTATGCTCAATTGATTTCTACAAGGATGCCAGAACCATTCAATGGTAGAAAACATAGCATTTTTAGTAATGTTGAGACAACTGGATATCCACATGCAAAAAGAATAAATTTGTACCTCTACTTCATACCACATTCAAAAATTTACTCAAGATCAATCAAAGACCTAAGTGTAAGAGCTGGAACTGTAAAACTCTTAGAAGAAAACATAAGTGTAAATTTTCAAGACTTTCAAATTTTCAAGGCAACAGTTTCTTAGATAAAACACCTAAAAAATAGATTTGGACACCATCAAAAATTTAAAGCTTTTGCATGTTAAAGGACACTATCAAGAATGTAAAAAGACAACAGAATGGGAGGAAATATTTGCAAATCATATACCTGATAAGATCGAGTGTCCAGAATATATAAGGAACTTTCACAACTCAAAAATAAAAACATTAATAACACAATTTAAAATAAGCAAATGAGGATTTGGATTCTCACTTATCCAAAGAAGCTATAGAAATGGTCAAGAAGCATATTAATAGATGCTCACCACCAGCCATCAGGGAGATGCAATTCAAAACCACAATGAATTGCTACTTCATACCTGCTAGGATAACTATAATTTTTTAAATTGAAAATAACAACTATTGGTGAGGCTATGAAGCAACTGGAACCCTCATACATTGCTTGTAGGATGGTAAAATGATACAACACAAAGGAGCTTTGTGGTAATGGAAATGCTATGTCTTTACTGTATCCATCAATATCTGGCTGGTATTGTACTACAGTTTTGCAAAGTGTTATTGGGGAAAACTGAGTAAAAGATACATAGGGTCTCTCTATGTGTTATTTTTTATGACTACATATAAATCTAGAATTATCTCAAAATAAAAGTTTTAATTTTTTTCATGCTGTATTATCTTGATTAAGTACAAAGACTCTTCCAATCATGTCATCTAGAGATCATTTCACCCATTGCTCTTTTTGGCCGCCAGGCTCTTATCTCTTTCTTCAGCAATGATTTCTCTGTCATTGCTGAGGTGGATACCCTTTCCATGGGGAAGAGAAATCCATGGTTTGTTCCCTCTGCCAATAACGAAAATGTTGGAAACCCGGGTGGCAAAACTGTTGCCATTGGCATCTTTCACATGAACTACATCAAAAGAACCAGGGTGCCTCTCTCTGTTGGTGATCACACCAATTCTTCCCAGGTTAGAACCTCCAGTCACCATGCACAGATTACCAGTGTCAAACCTGATGAAATCAGTAATTTTGCCGGTCTCCAAATCAATCTGAATGGTGTCATTCACCTTAATGAGGGTATCAGAGTAGCGGATAGTGCGAGCATCATGAGTCACCAGATGTAGGATTCCTTTTGTGCCCACAAAGATCTTTCTCACATTGCACAACTTGTACTTGGCCTCGTCTGGTGTAATACGATGAACAGCAAAGCGACCCTTGGTGTCGTAGAGCAGACGGAAGTTCTCTCCAGTCTTGTCGATGCTGATGACATCCATCAAACCAGCAGGGTAGGTTACATCAGTTCGGACCTTGCCATCAATCTTAATGAACCGCTGCATGCAGATCTTCTTTATTTCATCTCCTGTTAGAGCACACTTCAGTCTGTTCCTTAGGAAGATGATGAGAGGAAGACATTCCCTCAGCTTGTAGGGACCAGTGGATGGATGAGGAGCAAACACACCAGTCAATTTATCCAGCATCCAATGCTTTGGAGCTGCTACACGCTTCAGATGCTTCTTGGGACCACGAGCCATGGCTGTGCTGGGCACGGAAAGAGTAATTTAATTTTTCAAAATAGAAAAAAAATGCCTTCAACCTCAGATGGGTCAATTGTCTTCACATATCCAGGTAGTTTCAATCATCCACTTGGTTCAAACTCCTTACTACAGTCACCTCTGCCTCAAGAGATACCCCCACCACCACCACCACCAAAAACAACCAACAACAACCACAACAACAAACATTTATTGGAGATTTGTTATGTGACAAATAACTTTATGTAGTAACTTTATGTGCTGTGAACTTTATATGTACTAACTCATTTAACCCTCATAATGGACAACTTTGACTTCTACTTTTCATAGTAAGTAGCAGCCTCAAAGACCACTCCCTCTACTTCATCCTCATCCATCCATTCCTCTTTTTTTTCCTTTAATAATGAAAAGAGCTTATTCCCCAGATTATAGGCAATCATTTCACTTAGGCACTGGATCCCACTTCTCAGGATCCTAACTCCATTCAAAATCCTTTTTTGTATTTTGAACCCCTACTTTTCTATTATCTTTAACCTGTCTGAATTTAGCTATGTTCACATCTCCTATCATTTAAAAAAAAGCTTCCTCCAATCTTACTAAACATTAACTATTCTCACTCCTCTTTTTATAGCCACGTTTCTTGAGAATTGTTCATTTACTCTACTTCCTAAGCTTCCATTCAGTTCAAAATCCACTACGACTTGATTTCGGCTCCTCCTCCATGAAAACCTGACCGCTTCCCAGCGTTTAACACCACTACTTACCTATTCCTTCATATAAATTCTCTTCTTCCGGCGTCTCTCACATCACCACCTGTGAGATATAAGTGACACAAACAACCTATGAAGAGGGAAACAAAGTTATGATAAAGTAGGGCATGCTAATGGCCCAAGGAGGCAAAAGTGAGTGGAGACTGCTACTCTTTGAGAGGGGAGTTGGAAGGCAGAAGGCAGAAAGGGCCACATTGGCCATTAAAACAAAGTGACCGTAACTTGCACCCTCACTTTCACCCTTTCTCCCTCATCCTTTTGGGTTATGGCCAAGTAACAGGCGGCAGGGACAAGCATAGGCTCCGAGAAGGCAAGCTATACCGACGATGCAGACTGGGCCGGGGCGGAAGCGGATGACGCGTTCCTTCGTGCCACCAGCGGAAACCGAGAGTCGGAAGACAGTTGCCCCTTGGCACGGGACCACTAGACTCTGACGCGTGCGTACGTGCGTGCGTGCGTGCGTGCGTAGCGGCGCTTCCGGCCCCGGCCGTGGCGCGAGCTGTCTCTTGTGGTTCCCATACGCGGTGTGTGAAGTTCTGCGGGTCTAGGAGGAGCCCGAGATCCGCGCGGGATGCCCTGGAGACGGGCAGGCTGAGAGCTGATCGAAGGCTCCGCCCGCACCTGGCGCAAGGAGGAGAGTAGGACCGGCCTGGGCCGGTGTGTCCTTAGCGCCCTGCGTCCGATGCCGTGCCTCTGGCTTGCGGCGTTTAAAAAAGGGTCGGGGGGAAGGTTGGGGAGGATGGAAATGAAGGTTAAATAGATTTCTCTGCAGATCCAGTGCCGTTAAATCCTGAGAATCCACAGTTTTTTTAAAAATGAAGAAATTAAGGCTTAAGGAGCTAGAGAGTCGCCTGCAACAAGTGGATGGATTTGAAAAGCCCAAGCTACTTCTAGAACAGTATCCGACCAGGCCGCACATTGCAGGTAGGGCCGCACATTGCAGATAGGGCGGCTAGTGACCATGCCTTTGCCTCGAGTTAGTCCTGTCTCTCCATAATGAAATTAGAACAGTTATTTAGGTACGAAGAATGTCTAGAGGAAATCTGCTGTAAGATTACATATCACGTTAGGGAGGGCTTCCTTGACTACACAGCTAAAGACATCCCACACACAGACACACACTTATTGCACTGTTTGGTGGTTTTTGCATACTCCTGAACACTATCAGACGTGTTTTTTAATCTGTTTCTATCGTAACACTATAAACTTGAGGGCAAAGAATTTGTTGGTCTTGTTCACGTAATTCCAAGTGCCTGTAAGAATTCCTAGTTAGAAGCTCAGTAAATATTTGCTAAATAAGAATCAATTCAAGGAATTGTCAGCACAAGGAGTCCTATGCTGTACTCTGCCCTAGAAATGAATACTAGACTTGGTCATTGAAGGACTGAATTTAACAAATCCAGAATAGGTGCTATAAAAGATAAGGATGCATTTCAATTTTAACAAATGACCTGAGAATCAGCACTGTTGCTTTATGCGAGAGACAAATACTAGGAGTACAGGAAAAAACATTCATGTTTAATAAACGTATTATGAAAGTATTGAAGAGTCTTAGGAAATGTACTTGTTGGCAACACCTGCAAGGAGGAATCCTGTCCAGCTCCAACATAGTTCTGTTTCTAAGCTACCAATGAAAGTCAAGGAAAATGTATGCATCCCTGCACTTAACTCCAAAATACTGTCATAATTCCAACCAAAAACTGGCATAAAACTGTGGGTTAAGACAAGTTCTCTCAATTTAGATAATGACTTCTTTAATGTCTTCTAGCTATAGGGTTTCTTAGTGGAATCAAATTTTTTTAAAAAATCACTTTCACATCCAATGTGTAACAAGCACGAGTGCTAATTCTTTGAGATACCCTCCTCAAAGTCACTAACACCTGCAGCAATGAGGACAGTGCTGTCAGCCTGAGATGTCCCTGTAATTGTGTTTTTGATAAAAAACCTCTGGATCCTGGGGCATCAGTGATGGCCAGTAATCCTTGCTGGGTTCATATATCCCCACAAGGAGAGATCAGTGGTCTTACTCATGCAACACTTCAGTATATCCCAGGCCATTGTGCATATTTGAAAGATCCCTTTCCAATCTCAGCAGCTTCTGCTCTGCTCCTTAATAGTTCTCTAATCAGGCCTCATTAGTAGGTTATATGTATTCATAGATCATAAATGTATGTGTCTAAAGGCTATTGTGGATGTAGGTCTTTTCTTTTCCCATTCTAGCTTAAACTTATTGTACTTGTGTTCTGATGCCAAATGTATTGCAAAAAAGTACTGTGCCATTTTAATGTTAATGCTTTGTTTGATATTAGTGGTTCCCAGACTTATAGATTCATAGATCAGTAAAATTTCAAAATAATTTTGGAAACTAATGCAGGGTTGCCAAGTTTATATATTGATAAGGAAAGATATTTTTAAAACCTACTTTACCTTCTTTCATAAGAGTAATATTTCAATATCAAAGAATTGATATATGTGTGTATGGCAATGTTTTGAACAGGATAAGGAAAAATAAAACATTTTGACCATATTGTTCTCATTTTACCTCAAAAGTTTTATCTTTCTTGGCATTGTCAGTGGACTAGTTTTGGGGAACCACTGGCATGTGTTACTGTATTTTGTGGGGCCTCTTACTACATACCAAGTTATAATGCCTTATGTTTTTTAATTATCTGGAACAACATTTGGAAAAGGACTAAATAATGCAAGACAAGAAATTGTTGTAGAGTCATTTGCACAAATTGGATTTTGGTCATCAACTTGCTTATTCTGTAATACGTTTTTTGATCTTTTAGCATGTATGCTCTATACAATTCATAATACATATGATGACATTGAAAATAAAGTGGTTGCAGACCTAGGATGTGGTTGTGGAGTGCTTAGCATTGGAACTGCAATGTTAGGAGCAGGGTAAGTGATCCAATATATACTACTTGGGTATGGGTTGGCTTTAATAAGAAGCGTAAATAGGATCAACTGATTATATTTATGGGATTCTACAAGTATGAGGTAAGGGGAACAAGAATCTGATAAGGAGTACATTTTGAATGAGCAGAACATCAAAACAAACTAAAAAACAAAATGGTAAGAGCAGCAGTCAGATACCACCTCCCTTTTTATACAGACCTGAGTTTCCAACACCTGCCAGGTTGGGAAATCATGCTGTTGAAAGGTAGCACTCACTCTTTACCTGTTGGGTTGAAAAGGTATGATTTTAATTTTATTGTGTTGACTTGGGAGCTATAAGTAGTTACACTGTGTGTGTTTTATATTTACAGGTTATGTGTTGGATTTGACATAGATGAAGATGCACTGGAAATATTTAATAGGAATGTGGAAGAATTTGAGTTAACAAATGTTGACATGGTTCAATGTGATGTGTGCTTATTATCTAACAGAATATCCAAGTCATTTGATACAGTAATTATGAATCCTCCCTTTGGGACCAAAAATAATAAAGGTTAGTAACAAGAACAAGGTGTACTGGTGTATTTGTAGAAAAGCAAGTTTTGTTAATTCTTTTTTTCAGTTACAGTTGACATTCAGTATTATTTGATATTAGTTTCAGGTGTACAGCATAGTGTCTAGACATTTATGTAACTTACGCAGTGATCCCCCAATTAGTCTAATACCTACATGGCACTATACATAGTTGTTGCAACATTGACTATATTCTGTATGCTACAGAAGAAAAGCAAGTTTTTAAAACCAATTTCTCATTGTTTAGGTTAAGCAATTTTATCACTATATAGTAAATAAACCAATTTCTTACCTTTATAGTTATTACAATTTCAATTTCAATTTGTTTAATGCGTGGATAGGGAATTTTTCAGTCTTTGTTTTTATAAATTTTTACTAAATGAATAGTATTTTTATTCATTTATTTATACTCCATTTTCAACAACTTACCTAACCCTTATGAATGATATTGAATCCTATAATGGATTTTATACTTTTAGGATCTCTTTTTAATGCCTTAACACACCCTAGATTTTCAACATGTATCCATTAGTAACAGTGACTCTATGGCTATTTATTTTGTGTGTATGCTGTGGACAGGGAGGATTAGAAGTCAAAAAAAGGAGGAAAAGACAAGACAGTTTAAGAAGTCCTTACTTCCACACAAACCCCCATTCTGATTACTACTCTATCTATTCCATTCTCCCCTCTTTGAAAGTCGTTAATTTGGAATATACTAAAATTTTACTTCAGCCTTATTTAACAGTATAATTCTGGTTTTATTCTGTCAACGTTGAGATATTTGGATATTTTACTTATGTGTACCATCTTTTTGCATAAAGAATTTAAAGTGGCTATTTTGGTATTTTTTAATACCTGGTATTCATTGAAAACAGGCATATAATATACATAGGAACTTTTTCTACTCTTAACAGGGACAGATATGACATTTCTGAAGACTGCTTTGGAAATGGCAAGAACAGCAGTATATTCTCTACACAAATCCTCAACTAGAGAGGTAAGTTCAAATTAGGATATTCTGTCATTTATTTTTAAATTCATGGCAGTGTTTTAAGGATTTGCTGTGAATACTAAATACCAGGGTATCTGTTTCTCCTGACCTTTTTTAACATCTGGCACTAGAAACTGAATTTTTCCTTTAACTCGCTAGCATTTGTGATGAGCTTTCTTCCAGCCCGTGTCATTTCTTTTATCAAAGATTTGTTCAGGCAGGAATTGTTACTAGGAAAGAGACTATAATTCAGGAGTAGAGAAGTATGGTATAACCAAGGTTACAATACGTCCTGTTTGCCTCGGTAAGTCGTGGTTGATGCCTGTAGTCCCAGTGTCCCTGTGTGGCCTGGTGCACAAAGGGGGGCAGTAAGTCATGGTTTTTAAGAACACTGAGCCTGGACCTAAACTAATCTCAGTTTAGAACCCACCTCTTCCATTATTCTTCTTGCCAACATATAACACATGGGGGGGGGTGTATAAGATGTATTCCAGAAAATTGGGGACAGGGGTGGTACATTTTTGGGGTGTCAGTATAACATGGTGATCAAGAACAGAAACTATAGAGCCAGATGAGACCAAAATCTGCTGCTTCTCAGTTGTTATTTTGGTTGAGGTACTTGAGTTCAGGTTCATCACCTGTACCGTACTCACCTGTACTCTGGGAGTATGAGGAACTAAGAGTACCATCTACTGTTATGAGAATGAAAGTTTACAAAGCACTTGGAATAGTATCTGGCATATGTAATTGCTCTGTTAACTATTATTACTTTAAATCATACATGTATTAAGAGATTTTAAGGAAGTTTTATAGGAAAAAACATTTTGTGTAAATACAATGTACTGGAATCCAGTTGGAAACAATTCTGAATATATGGTAATCTAATAACCCTTTAAAACTATAAAATTACATAGCTAAAAAATGTATACTGCTAACATGTAGATAAGCAGCAGAACAGAACAGAACTTTACTGGTAAATAAATCTCCATTTGATATGTGAAAGCAAACACGAGTGATTATTGGTATCTAAAAATCTTGTCTTGAGGAGGTCCCCAAGACCATCCTCAGGTTTGATGATTTTCAAGGAAGTTGCACAGGACTCAGCATGTAGTCATCCTCATGGCTATGATTTATTACAGCTGAAGGATATAGAGCAAAAGCAAAGGGAAAGGTGCAAAGGTTGGAGTCCAGGGGAAACCAGGTACAAGCCTCCAGTGAAGTCACACATGATGCACTTGATTTTCCCAGCAGCGAATTTCTGTGACAAGCATGTGAAATGCTGTCAATCAGGGAAGCTCGTTAGAGACTCGGTGCCCAGTGTTTTTATTGGGGACTGATCATCTATGCACCACCCCATGCCTACCTAGCACATACCAAATTCTGGAGTTCCAGGAGCAAAACAGGTATTCAGCATAAACAGTTTAAGCAGTGTGCCACAGTTACTAATTAAGGAGATGGGGAGTAAAAACCCTCCCAAAAATCTAAGTTCCCATACTCTAGCCACTGGCCAACCTTATATGCAGGCCTTTCTAAGAATAAGCAGTCAGGCCTGCTATGAACTCTTTTCTGCACAGCTTGCATAATATAAATTTTGTTACTCATATACAGTTCATGCAGACCATGTAAAATATGCCAGTAAAAAATGCAATTAAGCAGCAAAGTCTTAATTGAATGAACTCCTATAGCCACTTACCAAGGAACTCCCTTCTTTGTTGTTTGATATTACCATATTCCACCATTAGAAGGCAGCATTATCAGCATTGCCTTGGCTGGCTTAATAGTTGGATTTTAAGCAAATTATTTCACTAAGTGCATTTTAGACAGTGATTATTTCCATTAGCACAGTGACTAATTAAAGAAATTAATCTGGTATATATTATGCATACATGAAGGGGGTATGATGGGGGATGAACATCTAACATTTATACAGTCCCTATTTTATGTTGTAGCTGTATCTGTTATAAGTTTGTGGTAATTTTGCTTAAGTATTCTATATAATTAGTAACATCGTCACTGAAGTTTATCCCAGACCCCTTAACTGTAGACCCTTGTCTTTTAAAAATGCTTATAGGTGCATTTGTATAGAGTAATTTTTTGATAACTATTTAGGTAAAATGTAAGTGTATCCTAGCAGATAAGCTAATAATTAGCTGTTTGACTCGCAAAGCTGTTCCCATATCTTTCTTCATTAGGCATTGTGAAAATTTAGTTCTTGGCTCATTGTTAAAGCAAAGTAGATAAGCCAGCCACTGTTCTTTCAGTGTTTATCCCAAGCTTACCCCATTCATTCTTTGACATCTCTGCCAGAATGAACCACATTCCATTGTATAATCTAAAGTCTAAAAACTCTTTCACTAACGTTAGGGCTTAAATAGCTAAGAAATTTCATAATTTATTTCTTACAGATCTGTCAGAGATCCTAAGATTCCATTAAATTAAAATGTCATTTGCATTCAAGTCTGTATCCTTATATAGAAATAGGTCTCAAACTAGGGGGAAAATATGCCCCAAATTGGGATTATTTATTAAATTCAAGAAAAAACTATAAGCATAAACATATTGTCAGTATTGTTTATAACAGAAATATTTAACCCTAAAATTTAGGGCAAGTTAAGTAGTTTATCAATCAACTCGATGCCTTAAGTATTATGAACGCTACCAACATGAACAAAATGCTTGTAATAATGAAATACTGGTATCAGTATTCGTAAAAAATTATGCATGGGTTCACGGGCCAAAATGGCAAGCAGGCCTGCTGTTGCAGCATCAAGCCGGTGGCTAGAGAGTATTCGAAAATGGTATTACAATGCCGCAGGGTTCAATAAACTAGGGTTAATGTGCGATAACACAATGCATGTGGATGAAGATGTAAAAGAAGCAATAAGAAGGCTTCCTGAGAACTTGTATGACAGGGTGTTTCGAATTAAGAGCATCGGACCTGACCATGAGGCAGCAGATCTTGCCTAAAGAGCAGTTGACAAAATATGAGGATAAATTCTACCTTGAACCATATCTGACAGAGGTTATTCGGGTTCATATTCCAATATGAACCATATCTGAAAGAAATGTGAGAGAAGAATGGGCAAAGAAATAATCATGTAATGGAAATGTTTGGATGCAGCTATCCTCAAAGTATTTTTATGATGTTGTATAACTCTGAAATGTACAATTTAGAATTATCTGGGCTGCAAATGTATTACTTTAAATAAATGTCTATTATAATTTAAAAAAAATTATGCATGTAATTTATTTAGGGAAGTATGGGTAACTTTTTTCCATTCCTGTTAATGTTGGAGTATTATATATATACATATATATATTTTAAATTCATAAAGTGATTTTTACAACAAATTAACAACCAAAAACTTTATGAAGAGGTTGAAGAATTTTAGACATATAGCTAACATTTAGTACTTACTGTGTGCCAAGACAATTCAAAGCACTTTTCATATTCCACAACAATCTGATATCATTATTATCCTAATAGATGAGGAAACTAAAGCACAGAATGAGTAATCAGCACAGGGTTACATAGGTAGTAAACAGCAGAGCTGTAGTTCAAATGCAGGCTGATTCCAGAGACCATGTTCTTAACTACTATACCATACTGCCACTGAACTGCCTGCCCATGGAAACAGATCTGTTGGTTTCCAGGATAGTTGTATATACTGATGATATACACTTAGTTGTACATACTTTATTACTTGGATTTAATTATGTAATTTGGCTCAAATTGTTAAATACAGGGTGCCAAAAATATGTATACACATTTTAAGAAAGGAAAAAACTATTGAAATTGTAATACTCAATGTATACCAATAACAAAAGATGACTACAAGTCATGTGCATACATTTTTTGGTACCCCCACTATATTGAAATGGCTTCATTTATTTTCTAAATACTATCCAATTGAAAAAAATGTAAGGGTCTAAAGTCTAATGAAATTTTAAAAGCTTGAAAACTTAGTATCAAATATTAGTAAAAAACAATTTTTAAAAATTTAAAAATCAGCTCACATTAACATGTTATTTATGTTCAGCATATTCAAAAGAAAGCTGCAGAATGGAAAATCAAGATAGATATTATTGCAGGTAAGACAATTTTCTCCTAAAACAAATCCTAATTATCTAAGAAAGCTAACATGCATTAGTCGAACCAGCATTTTTATACAGATGCTAAGGAAAAATACTGTAAGTCGTTTTTCAGTGTGGCAAAATGGCATGGTTGGTACTGGGTAGCAAATGGAGTAAAGGTAGGGTATCAGTGTTTGCCTAACACTGTCCCAATTTATGCATTTTACTGAAAATTTCTAACAGTACCAAAGCATTTGATCACTCCAGGCTCCAACAGAATCCTGTATCGCTTCTCAGTGACTGAAGAGCTTGTGCTTGGAGTTGGTCAAACCTCAGTTTGAAATCCATTTGTGGAAAATACCACCAGATTATGCCTGGATTCCCTATTTCAATTTTCTAATTGCCCCTGAAGTCAGTAACATGAAGCTTTCTTTTTTAGTAGGAGATAGAATATAATCATCCACACTGTGAGTAAATCATGCTTGATACATTTTTATTAGTAAATTGGATAATATTCACAAACATCAAAATGGGGAAAGCATACAGCTAAGAAGCTAACTAATCCAAATAATTCTGAAAAGCCTGAAATAAGAGTACAATGAGGGAAACGTGTTTTACATAATAAATTATGGATTAGCACTATGGTGTTAACCATATAATTAGATGTTACTGTTCATTATAATTAGTAATGTGTAAAAGATCGGTCTTCCTGTTGTATTCAGTGTTGTCCTTCCTTACTTAAGGGAGTATAATATGCAACATGACGTAGCCTAGGTTAATAGTGTACCAAGCCAGGGCCTTGCTACTTCAAATGTGGTCCTCAGGTCATCAGCATTGACATCCCTTAGGAGCCTGTTAGACTTGCAGAATTTCAGGCTCCCCCAGGCCTAATGAATTATAATCTGCCCCTCAACAAGATTTGACTTGAAGTGATTTGACTGTACATTAAAATTTGAGATCTGTGACCGAGATTTAGAATTTATATTGTAAAATATGAAGGGTAGGTAGACTCATTGTCATCCCTTTAAAATGACTAGTAGTAAGTTTGGAGAACCTACATTATTTAGAATATGAAAAATGGGTTTTCATTTGAGAGCTTGTAATTAGCTACTTACTACCATTACTAAAACCCAGACAACATAATTTCTAAATAAGCCTAGTTGTTATGAAATTGCTGGTTATAGATTAGGAAATTAAAACTAGGAAGGTACTATCATTTTCATAGCATATACTTTTTTATCTATTTTTCATCCTTCTAAACTCTTCCTCATAACCTCAAATTTTGGTATAAATGATCAAAACAGCAGAAATGCCGATCTGTTTGCCATGGCTAATCTTGGAAATATGTTGTCAACCCTTGAGTAACACCAAGTTAAAGTGACAGATCTAAAATGTTCGGTTTACCAGCATTTAGTGCTTTCTTAATTTGTTTTGGTTTTTTTTTAGTCAAGGGTGATAAATGCTTGGAAATATTATCCTTAGATAACTTTTATTTTATAGAGCTGCGATATGACCTGCCAGCATCATACAAGTTTCATAAAAAGAAATCAGTAAGTCTCTTGAAGTTTACAATAAGTAATTATTTCTAATGTTATTACGTTGCCCAAGTAAATACAGAAAGCCAGACTAGGAGACAGATTATGGGACAGGCCTACAACCAACAGCCAATACTCTGGTTTAAGGTAAATTCTTTCTCAGATGCTTTGAGCAGAAAAAAAAATAACTTAAGTTTTTGCTCTTTTTATATAGTATATATTTTATTAGTTTGTACTCATACATTCTCATATTACAAAGGCAATTTAGTACAAGAATCTTTCTTTTCATTTTGAATCATCTGAAATAACACATACAGAACTATACATTTTTTTAAAAAATGCTCATTTGGGTAACAAAAAAAGACAAGGTAAACAACAAAAATTTTCCTTTCTTACAGGTGGACATCGAAGTAGACCTAATTCGGTTTTCTTTTTAAAAGCTTCCAAAGACAAAAGCAGCTGAAAACCTAATTAAAATGAATAAAAAATGTGTTTGCTACACTACTGGTCTCCGGCACCATTTTCTGTTTTCTGCTGTTTTGATGCGGGTTCTTCTTTGTCTGTTTCTTCTCTTGCTCTTTTTACTGCTCCTATACAATAACAGAATTTTTGTTAAGTTCACTGTAAGCCTTACTCTAATATTGAGCATAATTCATAATTATAAGAAAAGGTTTTCCTTTAGTACAGACCTTCGGCTATCTAAACTTATCCAAACATCCTTGTTTTCCACTTATAAAACAGTATAACAAAGGTAAACAGCAATCCGAGAATGTCACTCATACAGAAGTTAAAAAACCACATCACTGTTCTCTCCCACAAATGTCATGAAAGTACCAAAAACTTAGAAAAACTTACCAGATGCACCGTTTTCATCATGTTCATCATCACTATCAAATTTAGTTTTCTTGCCCTGAAATGCTACTTTCCCTTTAGCAGACCCAGGCTGGGCAGCTTTATTTCCCTTTCCTTTTCCTTTAAATCTGCGACCTGCAGAGACATAATTTGAGAAATCAGTGAAGAAATATTTCAAATCTCGTCAGCACCTTTGAACACAATTTTTACTCAACCAAATGAATTAAAATAACCAAACTATCAGAGAAAAATCAGAACTGACCTTTTGACTTCCATTTGTTTAGAGATTCCTGTTGATCTTCTATGATTTTTTTCAATGCTTCTTTTTCCGTATCTCCATCTAGTACTTCCCACGTCACTTCTTTGTTCCTTAATTGTAAGTTACCATTATTTGCATCTTTGGCTTTATCCAGTGCTTCTTTAGCTTTTTCTTTAAATAGAATTATTCCCTACACCAAAGACAAAATAAAAGTCACACCTTTGAGTTTTTAATCCCACAGTTAATTCCTTCAAAGTAATTTTTCCTACCCTGTAAATATTCCATGCCATTCCCCGTTTCAATGAATTTTACTAAACATCAGGAAGTTACTACAAAACTTGCAGTCACTGACTGACACCAACAATTATTCACAGCACAACTGAGAAAACACCAGATACAGCACATCGAGTGACAGTAAATTTTATTACATTTTAGGACAAATGATCAAGTAGAAACCATTTTCATACATTAATAAAATTTTAGTAATTATACTAAAAGATAAATTTCTATGGATTTTAAAACATTGCTAGAAAGTATATGAATGTTTCCAAACCTCTTTTGCGCCTCTAACAAAGTCTATCCATTTTATTTCACCATGATTAGAGAAAAGGATGTGCAAATCTTCTCTACAGGTCTGATCATCTAAGTCCCCCGAAAATTTCAGCAAGCAGCCAATCTTTTCTTCTAGAGATTTCTGTGAAAATATGTAAGACAAGTTTCTCAAAAACCACCACAAATCAGAAATGGCTTATACCATCTATACCTATACAATTAAAAAGCTAGAAATGAAAATGCTATTTGGAAGCAGTTTAATGGTTCATTTCCTTTGTCATCCTTTGTTCTACAATGGCTTCTGATTTAACTTATTTCTCCAACAAGTAATATTTAATTAGTTATGTACATATTAATTATATAAATCTGGTTATTAAATTATCTCTGGATAAAGAATAATTTTAGGCAATATTTAGCTATTTAGTGCAATGACAACTACAGACTTGCTTACATACTTTCTGTAAAAAGCCCTCAGACTTTATTCTCATAACTGTGAGCCATAGATTTTAGATCCCAGTAATACATACCATTTCAGCATTTTCTGCCAACTTTTGTTTTTCTTCTTGCTCTCTACAAATGAAAATGTAATTAGAATGTTTCCAAATACTATGTTAAGAAAATTAAATCCTGATAAAGTTAACCTTGTTCATGATCACTAAACTATTAATATTTAGTAACCAAAGCCAGTCCTTAGGTTTTCTGATTGTTCAATGCTAGAGTGCAATATGGCGCCCAGATTATCACGGCAGTTTAAGACTTCCATGTTTCACTAGTAAAAGAAGACCTATTCCTATTCATTTCAGAGTTCATTATCAGCTCCACTTCCCAGAACTGCTATCGGCCCTTGTCAAAGCTTTAAGGAATTAAAAAGGTTATGATTAGCTAAGTATACTTACTGTTTAGCTCGTAATTTAGCTTCTACTTTATTTTGTTTTCTTTCTTCATTTTTTTTTGCAAAGTAATCTTCCCTAAAGGACACAAAATAAAGAGACTAAATTCATGAGAACAAAGATTTTAAATTATATTCAATGATTTAAAACATGGTATAAGGAATGTCACAACATATTCTAGCAACGTAATTATTACCTAAAAATTCAAAAGATGCCAAGGAAATTACTTTTTAAAAATTAACAGCTTTACTAAAATAATTCACCTGCCATAAAATTCACCATTTTAAAGTATACAATGTTTTTAACAACTCATATTTTCCCAAAGAAACCTCATATCCATTAACAATCTCATTGGTTATTTATCATTCATGTATAGAAAAAAAGTAGTTATGTAAAATACTTGAATGTTTCCTAGTTTTCTGTAGTGTTCATTTCACAAAAAGAGAAAATTTCGAAAAACCCTGAGACCCAAGAATAAGAAATTGTGAAAATCACGTTAAAAAATACATGTCAGGGTTTCACACTGACAGCGTCCTCTGTGAGTCTCAGTCCACTAGGTTTAACACACAGCATTTAGAAGACTGAATGCAAAAGTGGGGGACTATGGTCCTACAACTAACTTTACCACGAAAATGCTCTGGTTTGTCCTCATTTTAGACACAAGTATTAAAGAATGTGATCCGAAATCCTTATTAAATAATCCTTTGTATTGTATAAAAATATAGGCATATATACACACTATGAGAAACAAGGATAAAAATTGTAGTGATTTACTCTCTGGCCACACCAACAGCTCAAATTTTAGTATCCAGCCTGATTAGAAATTTGAGATGCAAAATAAGTACTGAAATTTAACCTTCTTTATTAATTGCTAACAGAGAAAGGGTACTAATAAACACTTCCTTATAGTCTCAAAGGACTAACAGTTTCCACTAAGCAAATTTCAAGCCATTCTCAAAGGATGCCTATGGATACAAAAAATACTGTCCTTACAGAAAATGTAATCCATGCTCCTTACCCCAGTGTGTCAATTCCATACAACTAAGTGGCCAGAGAAACATCAGCAAAAAGACTTACTTGAAAAGTATTAGTAGATCTGTGTCTTTGTACTTCTGGCCAGGGGTCTCAACAAACTTCTTAGCAGATTCAATGCTATCAAACACAGCAAATATTGATCCCTTTTAAAAGGGGAAGAAAATGTTTATTTTTAATATGTCTCATATATTTTCAACTAGAAAAAGTCTGTAACTGTAAAAAGTCTGTAACATCAAGTAGCCATACCTTAAATGCTTTGTGCAATGTTCTTCTCATCTGAATGTTTAGTACTTGACCTTTATCTTCTAACCATTCTTTTATGTCATCAAGGGTTGCATCAGTTGGGAATCCTTTCTGTAAAGAGTAGGAAGAAATGTACAAATCAGGTAAACAACTTGCCAGAAATTATGATTCATTTTGTCTTGAAATGAAGGCAGGATATACTTCTCTATCTCACTCTTGCTCTTAAATGTTTAACAGCTCTGGTTAAGAGCCATTGTTCTCCAATGCAATCCAAGTGGCTCATTTATCTGGGATTTGCTTCAAAATAATCATTAGGACAGAGACAGAACAAGATTAATCATGTTAATAACTGTTGAAGTTCGATAATGTACATTATATATCCAATCTATTCTTATGTCTGAAATTTTCAAGAATAAAAAAATTAGTATGCTAAAGAAAATTACTAGTTTAGCTGTTGATAAATAAGAACAGTTGATATGCACTGGGTGCTTAGAATATGCCGAAGATTTTGTCCAGTGGTATTTGGGTTTTTCGTTTAATTCTCACAACAGTTCTATAAGGTGAAAAATATGATCCCCATTTATAAAGATAAGGCTCAGAGTGGTTAAGAACACTGCCCAAAGACATATATATAGTAAGTGGTGAAGCTATGATTCCTGAGACCTTTTTCTTACCCACTCTACAGTATGTTCTTTCTAAATAAATGTAAGATACAATCAAATGCATTAAAGGGCCACTTACAATATAAACAGATCTGTTTTTCACATCGTTTTTATACTCATCAGTCACTTCTGGGAGGGGTTTGTTTGGCGATCTTCTAATTTTAGTTTTATCTTCACTTATTTCCATGAGTTCTGCCTTTGATTTGCTTAATGCTTCTACTATGACATTAAAGTCTGTTGTTAGACGGTTTAACCTGAAGAATATACAAAGAAGTACTGTAAGACTTGTTAGTAACATCTGTGAACAGAAAAATCTAGAGATGACTTTTAAAAGGGTTTTTTACCTATTGAATTTTATCATTATTTCCAAAGGTACCCAACCTTCATCCAGTTTGATCTGTTCCTTTAAAAATTTGTCCCGTGGCAAATTGAAGTCACCAAAATAATACTGCAAAATAATTATAATATATTTCAGAGCATTGTATAATACTCCAATCCTAGATTTTATTTTTATTACCATTACATCACCAAGTTCTATTCTTTAAAAATACATGTCATAACTTAAGAGACAATATTTTCTCCTAAATACACTATAACAAAACATAATACAAATTAACAAAAAGATAAAACTAAAAATTGATTACTAAAAGAATGTAATTAACAGATAAGCCAACAGACTAGAAAGTCTTATGACAAATACCAACTTAAGGATTTAGTATGTGAAAAAACCTCGTTTCAAATCAGTGTGGAAAGAATGTGTTGTTCAATTTAAAAAAAACTGGAATAAACTGGTTAATCACTCTATTTTTTTTTGTTCTTTTTTTCCTTTTTATTTTATTAGCCTTTGAGAAACTTCCAGATTTTGTAGTTAAATGATTCAGGAACTCATCAGTAACCCATCTAGTAAACAGACTGATGCTCAGAGCTCTATTTTTTAAAGTTAAAAAAACAGGTGAGCATATATCTAAGCAGTCACCCTTTCTCAAGGAAACCCTTTCTCAAGTCACCTTTTCTGCAAGGAAAAAAACTACACATGAAAAGCCCTAGGTGTGACTTCTTGGAATGCCAAAAGTAGCATAAAAAGTAAAAGACAAACACAGAAGTTTGTTAGTAATTCTTATAAAAAACCAAAAACCTAAAAAGAATGAGTAAAGAATATTTTTAAAAATTACTAAAACTAAAAATGGACTATAAACATAAAAAATTCAAAGAAATGTAAATTAAAGCAATGAAATGGCATTTTTCACCTAACAAATTGGCCAAAATTCTAAAAACAAGAATACCTAACATAGGCCTGAACGCAGAGAAATGGTCATGCCAGAGACATAAACTGGCAATAAGTACTACAAGTTTTTAAAAATGTGCATAACCCTTGACCCAGTACATCTCCTTTTAGGAATTTTACCTTAAGTCAGTAAACATGTTTACTAAGATTTATAGATAAAGATATTCATCATAAAACTAGTACAAATAAAAATAATGGAAATATCCTACATATCAAATAGGGGATTGGGTATTTTATTGATGACAAAACTTGACTCCTCCAAACGTATGTTAGTGTAAAAGGATATTCATTAGGCTTTTAACCTTGATTACCTCAGGAGGGTGGGACTTGAGAGAGGCAGCAGGTTGTAGAAGGGACACTAACTTATTCTTTATACATATTTGTATTGTTCTAAATATTAAACACAGAACAATTTGTAATTTTCCTTCACAATTATAAAGAAATCATTACAAAAAGTTGCAATATAGGAAATTTAAAATAGCAGAGAAGTGGAAATTAAAAAATAATTGAGCGTTGCCAAAAAACACACCAAATTAAAGGATATGAAGTTCTTCAGTAAGAATATAAAGCATATTATTGTGACAGTAAATCTTCAACTTAAATACTTAAGTTCAAAAAATGCTGAGGACTTTTAAAACAGATACTCTTAAAAATTACAACAGCGGTGGCTGGTTAGCTCAGTTGGTTAGAGCGTGGTGCTAATAACACCAAGGTTGCCAGTTCGATCCCCACAGGGGACACTGTGAGCTGCCTTTATATATTAAAAAAAAAAAAAAAAAAAAAAAAGCTAGTCTGGAGGGGCCACCACTTACTGCCTTTCCTCAGCCATTAAAAAAAAATATTACAATAGCGGAGAAAAACTCTTTGGGCAGAAAAAATAGGAACTTCAAAAATATTAAGTGTTATTTAATAGGGAAGGTACTTTACAAAGGATTTTTATGTTATCTGATTAAGTGCCACTCTACTAAATGTTTTATATTTTATTACCGTATTTCCACGAAAATAATACCTAGCCGGACCATCAGTTCAAATGTGTCTTTTGGAGCAAAAATTAATATAAGACCCGGTATTATATTACATATATTATATTATGTTTTTATGTTATAAGACCCGGTCTTGTATTATAGTAAAATAAGACCGGGTCTTATTAATTTTTGCTCCAAAAGACACATTAGAGCTGATGGTCCAGCTAGGTCTTATTTTCGGGGAAACCCGGTAAATAACATAATCCTCACAACCACTTTATGAGGAAGGAACTTCTATTATACTCACTTCAGAGACTAGGAAACTAAAGAAAAAAAGTCCATAGTATTATCTTTTCAAGTGTTTGTAGTCCTTTAGTTTCATAAACTGGCTTGACAATATAGAACTGTATACTATTGTATGTACATCTAATTCTAAGACTCAAAGACAAGCTAAATATTGAATAGATCAACATATGTACTAAAATTAAATGTTCTTGCTGTTATTTGTTTTGAGGCCCTAAATTTCCTTTCAAAGAGCTTGATCTGCAGTTGAATAGCACAAGGATCATACCTCAATCTGATGACAGATTTTGGCCTCCAGAGCAGCCACTTTTTCATCACCATTTTCGGCCATTGTGGCTATCTGTAAATTTTCCCAAATTGGCATTATTATTTTTTTTAACATAAAACTCAAGACCAGAAAAAGAATGTTTTAAAGTTATCAATATCCCATTGTTTTCTTAAAGATCAAGAATTTTTAATTTCACAGGTTCAATTTCTCTACTCAATTCTCAAATTTAAACAACAGAAATCTTTGGAATAACCAATGGAAAATGAAAGACTATCAGTAAATCACTGGTCCATCTTCTATAACAAAACAAGTGGTTATCTTCATTATGCATCTCAGTCCTACTCAGTTTGGTGTGGATCTTTTAAAATTAATCAGAGCTGACTTACCAAAAACTTGTTATCAGCAAGCATTAAATATCTTAACTTTAGGGTGGAAAAAATTTCACATATTACAGTCAGGGCTCAATTGTACATTAAGGAACATATGAAAATGACAATTATACAGCCTGGGGATACTAAAACGATGAGAAACTGGGGATATGCCTACTAATTCACTAATGTATTGGTTAATCTTCATCCAGTTTCCTGATCAGCAGGGCAGAAAAAAATAAGGCTGTGAGGTTAGTTTGCTAGGGATCACAAAACCCAATCTTCTCACTTCAAATTACTTGCCTCTACTGCTCTATTAAGCCACCCAGTCATCCACATTGTACAAAAGTATATAAAAATTCATTAAGGATCTCTGCCATTAGTTCACCCTGGTGAGGAACTATTATTGGTACTTATTGGAAGCATCCCTTACACATGGTGTAATCAGCACACACCTGGTGATTACTGTGCAATAAGCTGGATGCACACTGGAAGCTCTTGCAACAGGGATTCGTATAGTGCACATCCCACTACAAAGTTTGCTCAATCTTATGCATTGGTTTGTCGAACACAATCTACATTCCCAAGTTACCATCATGATCTAGGGCCCCTTATAAAGCAAATGGTGAAATAAAAGAACTATTTAGTCCCTACAAGACTTCTTCGGCCTACCCACATTAGCCACACTTATCCATTTCACACAGAAGCCTTAATATGAGTGAATGAGGACCCTAAATATCAAAGATAGTTACGGTATTATGCCAGGGGAACACCCACAGCCCCGATTCTCGGGCCTCCACTATCCCATGTGATTCAAAGAACCCTCCCGAGTTTAGCCCGCACCAATCTCCCCACAATCTTACAAGCTGGCCCGAAACGTCCGCCTACGGCGACACTGGAAGGCGGTGGAGGTAGGAACTTCAAAGACGCAGTGGGGATGCGGGAAGCTTCTGTCCACAGACTCCGCCAGAGCCCCGTCCCAAAGCAACCATTGGCTCGCCGGAGTCCCAGCCACGTGCAGGGAACCCCAGGCTCCTGCATTCGGGACAGGGGCCCCTCCCCGCTCTCTGCCCAGCGCGCTGCCTGGGGCCTCGGCCCACGCGGCGCACGATTCGAACAAGAGGAAGGAGAGGACCGAACGCGCCCAGCATGAGGCAGCAAAGAAAGGGAACGCGCCGTCGCGCACCACGCAAAGCAGACCCTTTTATACCTTCTTCTCCTTAGGTCCGGCAGGTTGCTCACCTTTAAGGTCCGGGACCCGCAGAGCCGGGCCACAGGATCACTAAGAGCGACAACAACACACGGACTTCCCAGCGAAGCCGGCTGGCCTAACGCGCGCAAAGAAGATGGGGTCAGTCCCGGCAGCCCTTGCGGCTCGAATGGGCGGGGTTTGGGCCACGCAGAAGCTGGTGTCGCGTTATGAGCATGCGCTCCGGCCGCGGGCTCCCACGACTCGCGGAGTTCCGCCCACACTCCGAGGAAATTGGGTTACAATATCCGCAGGGTGTTGGAAGATGTTAAGATAAATATTTATTTTTAGGTCTCTCTGGACGGCATTTGTATTTCCAGCCCTTCCTTAGGCTCTCCATTCATATGAAGTGTTTGGCTTTTTTTCAGATTATGCATTTCAAAAACATTTTTAAATTATCCATGTATATCTAAACTACATCGTGTTGTAATGGTTCTCAAAAAAAAATGACAAGTGAAATTTTCTAATTCAAAGATTCATGGAATCTTAGAATTAAGAAAACAATATAGTTAGTGTTTAAGAGCTGGGACTCTGGAATGAGACTCCCTGCATTGGAATAACAGCGCACTCACCGGTTTACAGACTGACCTTGGACAAGTTACTAAACTTCTTTATCTCCCATGTATAAAGTGGGTCCAATGATAAATATCACCCACTTTATTCAGTTGTTGTGAGCATTAAACGTGATACAATATGCACCTTGTTGGGACCTGCACCTGGCATATAGTAAGAGGAGCAGCGTATGTCAAATTAAAACAAACATGATTTCAGATGACCAAAATGCCATCTAGTGCAGAAATCTATTGCCTCTGTCAGAGCCCTTTCCCATTAGTATACTTTTTACACAATAATTTTAGTCACTTAATTTAAAAGAGTTTTTTCTTGTGGTGAGGCAATCTTATTTTTCCCTCAATTTTCTTGAAAATTTGAAGTAACGTGGTGAAATAGTCTGTTATGGGATCTCAGGGCTTTTTGGCAGTCCCAAAACACAGCAAATGTATTTATTTGGAAACAAAATGCAGGTATAGATTCAGTCTAAACATTGCATCAAGCCAATGAGAAAAAAAGTGCAATTATGCTCAGGTAATTTAAATTCAAATTAATCAGGTTCTCTCTTTTTTTTTTTTTTTTTTAAGGAGGGTGCAGCTCACAGTGACCCATGCGGGGATGGAATCAGCATCACGCTCTAACCAACTGAGCTAACTGGTCACCCCTAATTAGGTTCCCTTTTATCCACTCAACTAATATTTGTCTAGTCTCTGTTTTGTGCCAGACATAATTAAAAACTTAATTCTCTTTTTGATCAAGTCAGTGAAAATGTAGATATTTAACAGAACAAATCATATGAATACTTCCAGGGTACTTCCACTCATGCATTCAGCAAAGTGTTTATTACATGCCTACAAATGTCCTGGTATGGAGCTTGGCACTGGGAATAAAAAGGAGACCCAGACTGCCTAGAGACAGTGGCACCTAAACAAATGTAACTGCTGATTTATGCCCCTCCATGTCTGGGTAAAACTGTAGATACAGTCTACTGCAGAACATTATTTAATGTTCCCATCGGGTTCCTGGTCTCCTGGTCCTTTCTCTCTCTTCCCTCTCTTAATATGTTTTCTCTCTCTCTCTCTCTCTCTCTCTCTCTCTCTCTCTCTCTCTGTCTGCCTCTCTCTCTCTCTCTCTCTCTCTCTCTCTCTCTCTCTCTCTCTCTCTCAGCACCACCACCACCACCATCTGTCTCCTCCAGGGGCCAGGCTCCATGCAGCCATCAACCTTTAGGGAAAATGGATTCTTGGCTGCACACCAGGAAACTTCATTTTTTCCTATAAAGCACCAAGAAGAGTTTCATACTGATATCCACCTCACTCATAGCATAACATTGTAGGATGATATACTAAAAGACCTTCACTCTGAGTGTAAATTTTATAGTCATTTTAGAAAGCAACTCGGTAATTTGTGCTAAAGTTTAAGTTGTATTCAGCAGATGTCCCCAAAGTCCACTCCTAAAAATGTATTGCAGGAAAATTTTCACATCTGTGCACAAGAAAACATGTTCAAGACTATTCATAGCAGCATGGTGTATAAGTTTTTAAAACTGGAAATCAACTAAATATCCATCCAAAAAGAATGGGTAACTAAACTGTGTTGTAATCAAACAATGAAGTAATAAACTATATTGTGATGAAAACAAATAAGCCACTTCTACTTGCATTGACATTGATGAAATTCATAAACATAATGCTGAGTCAGAAAAAAAATGTTTAGAAGAAATATAAGTGGCACCCCCTCCCCCCAGTCATTGTGGCAATGAAAAATCCTACCCTCATTTCTAAATGCTATGAGGTAGCTACTGCTCCTCCCTTTCCCCCTACCTCAATATTGAGAACAATTAGTCTTGGATAATGGCATTATTCTAGTTTGGACATTTAGTTTGAAATATGTATTAGACATCCAGGTAGAGATGTCAAGCAAGTTGGTAAATGAGTTTGGAACTAAAGGGAGAAGTCAGAGTTGGAGATACAAACCTTGGAGTTGTTAGCATGTAGAAGACATTTAAAGTCATGGCATTAGATGCGCTCTCTAGAGAGAGTATAGACAGTGAAGATAAGAGGACCCAAGACTGAACCCTCTAGTATTCCAGCTCTTTGAATATTGGATAAAGGAAGAGAAGCCTGGACAGGACAGGACTGGACAGGACAAGCACAGCCTGAGAGGTACTAGGAAAATATGGTGCCATAGAAGCTAACAGAGGAGAATGTTTCAAGGAAGGAATGATCAGCTGGGTAAATTCAGCTGCGAAGGGTTGCCGCCTGACCTAAACAATTTTGTCATTATGGCGGAGACTGTTACTTATCCCCCAATACTGGCTCTACCCGTTTGCTATAATAATAAAATTGCCCCTGATTTTTAAACAAGTGCATGGCCAACCAGATGAAAAAAAAAAACACACACTACATTTTTCCAGCCTCCCTTACAGCTAAATAAGATCATGTCTCGCCGATAAGATGTGAAAGTGATGTATGTAACTTCCAGGTCACACTTAAAGAGAAAGAGTTTGTTCTCTTCCCACTAGCTAGGTGTGGATGTGGTCATGAATGAAATTGGACCAAGCAAATAAAGGCAACACCATGGGCATGGCAAAGCAGCAAGAGAAGGAATCCGGGTCTCTTTCAGCCTGGAGCACTACACCAGTCCAAATGACCTCATGGAATGGACTCACCATTTCACTTGACTTTAACGAGAGAGAGAGAGAGAGAGAGAGAGAGAGAGAGAGAGAGAGAGAGAGGAGAAAAAAAAAAAAAAGCATGAAACTCTTATTCAACACAGATGTGTCAGTGTTCTAGCCTTTTGGTCAGGGAAGGCAACAGGTGTATAATATCCCTAAGTGGCAGATGCTCAAATCAAAGCTGCAGGGCAAGAACACCACTCTGAAGGCTGCTGGGCTTATACTAGATTTTTCACTTTGTGTGTGTGAAATGAATGTCTCAGTGCCTAAAAGGCAGCAATCTAGTGCCTTTCTGAGCTTGGGGGATGGAATGTAGAATTGATTTTTTGTGTTCTTGCTAATTGTTGTTCATATGTGTGGCAGAATCTTGTCTGAGACCTACCTTCATTGTAACAGTGCACCTGAGAGTGAGGTTATTGTGGAGAGACCTAGAGCCTGCCCCTAGGTCTGATGATTGTAGACCTCTAATATCCCCCCAATTATCTAATAACTGTAAACAACCAAAATTTGTTGGGTCAATTTGACACAGTGATAAATGTCTAACTAGTACATTGTTTTGTACACCTGAAACTAATAAAGAAATAAAAAATTAAAAAATTTTGACACAGTGAACAAGTTGGTATATACATACATTATAATAAGACCTTCTTCTATAGAGAAAACACATGGAAGTTGATAAAACAGCACAGGTTCTTTACTCAGCCCTTGTCTAAAATAAAATATTGTAACACACAAAGGGAAAAGAAGGAGACTTGTGGGAATAAAGTTTTTCAAAATTGAATAACATACAAACAGTAAAGTATATGAATTTTGAATATATGGCTCAATAAAGTTTCACAAATGAACACTACCTTGTAACCACTACCCAGATTGAAATATAGAACATTTTCAGCACTCCAGAAAGTTCCTCTCTAGTCAATATCCTCCTTAAAGGTAACTCTCATATATCAGCTGGAATCATGTAGTGTGTGTGTGTGTGTGTGTGTGTGTGTGTGTGTGTGTGTGTGTGAGAGAGAGAGAGAGAGAGAGAGAGAGAGAGAGAGAGAGAGAGACAGAGAGAGAGACAGAGAGAGAGAGACAGAGAGAGAACCACAACTTATTTATCCATTCTTCCGTTAATGGACATTTGGCTATTATAAATAAAGATGCTCTCAACACTTCTGTGCATGTCTTTAGGTAGATGTACGCACTCATTTCTGATAGGTGTATAACTAAGAGTAAAATTACTAGGTCACAGGACAGACTTGTTTTTAGCTTTAATATGCATGGTCAAATATTATGCACTTTTCAAATATGCACTTTCCAATAGAATCATATCATTTTTACTTGCACCAGCAACATATTTGCTAAACATCCTGGAAAATGCACTCTCATTGTTTTTAATTTTGGTCATTTTAATGATGGTGTGGTAGACATCCTCCTTTGGAAAGCAGCTATCCAAGCACTTTGTCTTTTTTTTTTCTCCTGGACACAAATCCTATGTTAGATACATGTATTGTGAATATCTTCTCCGCAGTCTGTGGCTTGCTTTTTCACTCTCCGCTTTGTGTCTTTAGATGATTATTGCTTTATAAATTATGTTTAACAAAATTGCCCACTCGCAAATCAAGAAGATATTCTTCCTTGATTTCTTTTAGCTTTTTTGTTTCATTTTCACATTTGAATTACTTTTGTAATTCATCTCAAATTAATTTTGGGACACAGTATAAGGTAGACTACAAAGTTCCTTTTTTGCTATGGGGTTAGAAAATTAAGTGTTCCAGCACTATTTATTGAAAAGATTGTTACCATGGCCAGTTCTAGAATGGTTATCCGTATTTAGAAAGAGGTTTTTTAAAAGACAAAAAGTGGGGCTGCCGGTTAGCTCAGCTGGTTAGAGCACAGACTCTTAACAACAAGGTTGCCAGTTCCATCCCCACATGGGCCACTGTGAGCTGCACTCTCCACAACTAGATTGAAACAGCTACTTGACTTGGACCTGATGGGTCCTGGAAAAACACACTTAAACAAATAAAACTTTAAAAAAAGAAAACAAGAAGTGAAATTAGCTACTTAAAAAACCCAAGTAGTACATTCATATTCATAGCAGAATTATTCTCAACAGCTAAAAAGAGGAAGCAATGAGGAAGTGTTCATTGATGAATGGATAAGCATAATGTGTATACATGCAATGGAATGGAATTCAGTATATACAATGCAAGGCATACAATGGAATTCAATATGTATAATAGAGTTCAGTCTTAAAAAGAAAGGAAATTCTGCAGTATGTTATAGCCTGGATGAACCTTGAGGACATTATGCTAAATGAAATAAGCCAGTCACAAAAATACAAATACTTTATGATTCCATTTATATGAGGCACTTAGAATAATCAAAATCACAAAGAAAGGAGGTGTAATGGTGGTGGCCAGGGACTGGGAAGAGGGGAGAATGGTGAGTTATTGTTTAATGGGTAAAGAGTTTCAGTTTTACAAGATTAAAAGAGTTATAAGGATTGGTGTTGGTGATGGTTTCACAACAATGTGAATAGATTTAATACCACTGAACTGTACATTTAAAAGTGGATAAGATTGTAAATTTTATGTTGTATGTATTACCGCAATAAAAATAAAGAAAAAAAACACCCGGATAATAAGCAGCTAAAAGAAAGATAATTCTCCTTTGATCACCCACCTTGGGCATATGCCTATGCTGATCCTGTGAAAAGGAAGACATTTATAAAGAGTGATTTTAGAGATAGCTGACCTGAAATAAATAGATGGCCCCAGATATTTCTCTAGCAAAATGGGTTTATTTGGGAACAACAAAGTATTGCAAACCAGAACTCTGAGGTCTAAAGGCAAACCAAGTGCAAGTCCTAAGAAACAAACCAGAGGAAACTCTGTCATACAGGAGAAGAGGAACTTGGGAGCGCTATTATAAACAAAGAGTTCTTCCTCTTGGGCTCCGTGATCAATGTAGAGCCTGACAGTTCCCCCTTCTGGCCTCCCGACTTCATTTTAAATGAGGTTTCTGTTTATTAACTTTAACAAGAGGAAGTTAAATGTAAAGTGAAGAACGTGCTGTCTACACAAAAGCTGACGTTACAATCTATATCAGAGTCCCAGTAGTAAAAGGTGATATACTCAAACTGGGTAATTTGAAGAGAGTTTAATTAAACACTTTGTACAAGGATTTGGGCAGGGCATACACTCTGAAGGATAGTGCAGGGCTAGTAATATTGAGGGCTCCATTACCATCTGAAGGGCTGCCTCAGGAAAAGAAGGGAGTAGTCACTGGTGACAGAGGACGTTACAGAGAGGGCCCTAATCCAGTTCATGCCAGCCCTGCAGGAGGCAAGGGAATAAAGATAGGAGCCTATCGTCCCTCTCCCTCCACTATCTTGTCATTGCTGCCTTTTGGCTGAACTCAACCAGCAGCTATGATGTCGTTCATATAGATTAACCTCCTAGGTAGAGAAGGAGCTGGTGAAGAGTGGATCTGAAGGGACAAGCAGAAGATCAACATACAAAACAAAGGAACACACGTTGTCCAAGAGGAGGAAGAGGATATCTCTATCAATCACTCAGGATCAGAGATGGATTTACAGTGAAGCTAATGAAGTTTAAGCTTCAGGATCCCTCAATTGCATGGGCCCCTCCCAAGGCCCTGGGAGGAAACCTAGCAAATGGGCACAAGATCATATGCTTTTGTTAAATTTGCAAAAGTAAGATATTTTAACCCAAATCATTAAAACTGCTGTTCTTTCCGTTTCAAATTTCCCTCCATCCTATTTGCTTGCCTTAGTGTCTGGTGGTGCTGAAGTGATATGGGCATTTTTGGCATCTGTTTTAAAAAGAAGATGAATTGAGAATAACCCATTACTTGAGCAGACATTTTAGAACATTTCAATAAAATATGTGAGGAAATTATAGGTTCCTGATTTATTTATTAAAGAACTGAGAAAAATTCAGATAAAATTAATGGAGTATGAAGCTAAAGTAATAAAGGGTATCACAAAATCAGGGGAAATTATTCTGACTTCAAGAAACAAATTACAAAAAATAAGTTTTTAGATCATACCAATAGCAGTGATTCGTTAATAAGAAGAGACAAATTTCAAAAAAGAAATGAAGAAGCCTCTTGGATTCTTTAGTCTCCTGTTAATCCAATTAATGAAGAGGAGAGAATCTTAAGAACACATAGAAAAAAGTTAAATTTTTTGCTGATTTGAAAATACACCATTATAATGATATTGATGACCAACTGTTTAACAAGTGCCGTCAAGTACATTTACAAAGCCTGGAATCTTACAGCCCATATGTGAAAAAGACTGGTAGACACTTTCCCGAATTTGATAATACTCTTAAATATGTACTAGGCATAACCAATAAAATAGGCTGACTGTTTTCTAAGCATCCAATAATAAAAATCATCCTAGAGGAATTCTAACTATTCTAGAGGAAAGACTGAATTATCTTTATACCCGTTCTGTAGAAAATACCCTCCCTGTAGAAACTATTACAAAATTATTATATGAAGAATGATCAAAGTCTGTATAGCCAAAAAATATAGGAATAAAAGTATTATAGAGATGTTTCTGGCAATTAAATGATTTTAAATTATGTTTTTCTGAATTTTGTGGTATTTGTCTTTGTTGCGATTTATTTATGTATTCAAAGAGATACTCATTTTCCGACTTAATTTGGTATTCTTTTTTTTAAAGAAGGTCCCCAAATTGCATTTAGCACCACGCCCCACACATCCTGATATGACCCTGCTCAGAATGTACACAAAAGAAGTAGGTACTAGGCTAACTTCAATAATAACAGCAACAGCAATTAAATTAGAACAAGAAGCACTCCCTTAGATGGATGAAAGGCATATGTTTAAAATTGCTGAGGGACTGCATCGAGAGGGGGAAAAGGCAAAACCAGCTGAGACAGGTAAGTTGCATTCTGGAGGAAATGCTGACCCATACAACTTCAGCAGCGAAGTGGTGGGTAATCATTCCAGAAGCAAGCTACTTTAAGATATCTGCTGTCACTCAGAGGTCTCCCAGGAAGGCTCTGTGGACAGTAGAGCCTCATAGGAAAACCTGGAGCATCTTCTCTCCAATACAAGCTGAAACGATACTTGAGGGCAGCGCCTCCTACTGGGAGAACGGCTCTAATCCACACACGGGGGAGCATAACTGTAACTATTAATAGAAAAATGCCAGGGAAAATAATTCTACTCATTCGGAAACAGAAACGAAAGAGTAAATTAACTCAAAAGAACCATGGAGAATTTTGAGACAATCAGGGGTTCCAAAGGAAAGAAATCAGATGAGGTATTGTAAAGATATTACTAATAAACCTTTCATAGACTTTGGAAAGAATTTTCAAGAAGAGAGGTCAGAGGGTTGCAAGTTTTTTGGGGGAGAGGGGTGTGTTTGTTTTCATCTTTATTATGGAAATTTTCAAGCATACTTCAAAAGTAAAAAGAATAGTATAATGACTTCCCAAATATCCATCACTCAGTATCTACACTTATCAGCATGTGACCAGTTTTGTTTTATCCACATGCCACCCATTTCCCCAGGGCCCTCACCAGACTATTTTAGAGCAAATGGCAGACATCATGATCTCATCCATAAAGTTTTGTGTCTGTATGTTTAAGAATAAGGACTGTTTTTAAAAATATAACCGTCTTTACCATTATCATACTAAAAAAGTAAAATTTAACAATTTAATTTAAATTGTTAAACTAATTTAATTGTTAGTTTAACTAACAATTAGTTAAACTAACAATTAGTTAAACTAACTAACTAAGTTAAACTAACTAAGTTAAACTAACAATTAATTAGTTAAACTAATTGTTAAATTAATTTAAAATTGTTAAATTTAAAGACTAGGAATTTCAATATCTAGTCTTCAAATTCCCTTGATTATCTCATAAATATTTTTTCAGTTTCTTTATTCAAATCACGAGCTAAATTCCATTCACATATTACATTGTTTATGTTGCTCTTAAGTTTCTTTTAGTCGATAGGTTCTTTTCTTTTGTATTTCTTACCATTTCTTTGTTAATGAAATCAAGTCATTTTTCCTATAGAATTTGTTACATTCTAGATTTAGCTGATTGTAAAATGTTCATTTGCTCCCTGTATCGCCTATAAACTGAAAATTAGATGTAGAGGTTTGAGAAGACTCAGGGTATATATTTTAGGGAAAACACTTCACAGGTGATGCTGTGTTCTTATTGCATCACACCAGGAGACATGTAATGTCTGTTTGTTTCTCTGTTTGGAATATTAAAATTACTCAGTGTGTTCCGGTGTTCTCAGTCTGATCCGTCATTATGCATTTCCCCATGAGCCTCTCATGTAAAGATTTTAGTAGCTGTTGACCACTGACTAGATCCACTAAAGTGGCAACATGGTGATAGTCAATCATTTCTTTGCATTCATTAGTTGGGATTCTTCTATTAAAAAAAAATGTTGACCATATTCAACATTTGTTTCCTTGATGTACAGCATAAAGGAAAAGAAGGATATCTGCTTGACTTTTCTTTTCTTCACCAATTTTCAGAACTATGAGTTGGTTTCTTAATATTCAAGAGTAACCAATTAATTTGGCTGCAACTCTTGAAATTTGGTTCCCTAAAACAAGTCCAACAATGCTGAGAATGGCACTAAATAACACCAACTGAGAAGGTAACTGACCCCTGAACCTACTGAACTGATAAATTCCACTAAGTACAGATGCACCTCTCAGCCAGTAGAGTAGAGAGGGCAGGAATCTCTCATATACTATCCTAAAAATTAATTGATTTTTGAAAAATAGTCAAAAAGAATCATTATTAATAGACAACAGATTTCAAGTGATAACTCTCCTGGGAAACCCAAAATTTTTAGAGGGGACAAAATAGAAATTCAAAGTATAAGTAATAAATCTACACTTGCAGTGAGAAGTAAAGCAACACTGGAAATAGTCCGGGAGCCAATCAGGTAATTTGGGGTGGCAATAGTCGGAATCTCAGAATGAATCATTGGAGTCAATGTATTTGGGGGAAATTTTTTAAATTGGAAGAAATAAAAGTTCAAGATTTTATGGTGGTAGGGGAGAATAATTGGAAGTTTGTTAGAATTCACACCATAAAGTACTGAGTTCAGAATTAGGAAAAGTGTAGCCCCCATTTACCTCCATCCATTGGAGGTTACTGATCTCTACAAAAGAACCTAATAATTGAGAAAGGTCAAACTGGCTTAGATCAGTTTGCACAACACCTCAGGTAAAATGAGGAAAGAAAAGTGTCTATTGAATTTGGCAACGTGAAAATCATAGGGACTTGATAATAGTAGTTTCAGTGATGTGATGAGGATGGAAGCCCTACAGTGGCTTGTAATAGGGAATGGGAGGTGAGGAAGTGGAAACAGAGAAGGACTGATAACACCTTTTAGAAGTTTTTCTACGAAGGGGAAGAAAGAAATGGGCTGCTCCTGGAAGGAGATCTAGGATCAAGTGAGGGTTTTTTTTAACAATGGGATTTTTTTAAGATGATAGTTTAATTCTAAGGATGGTAAATTCCATAAAATAGAGGGAGAAATTGGTGATCATGAGAGAGGATGTCTGCAAGAGTGATGTCCTTGAGAAAGTAAGAGAAGATGGGATCCAGAGCATGAAGAGCCTGGCATTCGATAGAGTGATGGCACTTGTAACAAGTGGGAAAGCAGAAAATACTGATTAAGATACTAAAAGAGTTGATGGTTAACAGAATAGAGTCCCTGTTTAGTTGCTATGTTTTTTTGTTTGTGTGTGTGTGTGTGTGTGTGTGTGTGTGTGTGTGTGTGTGTGTTTTTGCTGTGGCCTTTTACTTGACCCCAAAGAAGTGTTACCTTGCAGCAGGTCTGCAAAGCCTGGCTGAACCCTTCCACCACTCTAACTCCATTTGTTTCTGAGGACAGGAAGGCCTCCTGATAGCTGTTAAGAACTCACCAAAACCAGTTCAGATCAAGATGGTTGCCTAAGTGACCACCAAAGGACCTCAAGGCTTATTATAATCTAATCTCCATGCTAAATGACACACCTATTGGTGCCATAACAGTTGACAATCACCATGACAACAGGCGGAAGAGACCATAAAAAGACAGAAAGAAGGTCGAACCCTGATTCTGAGGAATACACCACCCCTTTCCCAGAAAAATCCATGAATATTTCTCCCATCAATTTACATAAATCTCGCTGTTATTTCCACTGTTCTATTTAGACAATTCCTGGACCCCTAACAGACCAGGAGCTGATCTAAGAGCAAGGCACTGGTTTGCTTCTCCATTCTCTGGTCATTGATTAAAGTGTGTGCTGCTAAGGCTCACTTTGGCCTTGGTATTGGCTTTGCGACACCAAAAAGGAAAAGATTCCCCACTTGGGGTCCAAAGAACGGGCTTCTGGCCCATGAGTACCAGGAGGAGGCAGGGGTGGAAGTGTGTGTATTGTGGTGTACTCATACAAAAAGTCTAGCTAGATTAAGTAATTCCCTACTAGATAATCTTTTATTTTAAATTTTTATTTAAAAAAAATGTAAGTTATTTGAAAAGGCAGGTTTCCACAGGTACATCAAATGGACTGAAGATCCTGTGGATCATTATAGGTCTTAGACTCTGTAGCTTCAACACTGCTTTTGATGGTAATGGTTTTTCGACTTCTTGTATCTGTCACTAGAAAATCAGCTCTTTGAGAGCAGGTGCATATTCCTCTAGCTTCTCTTAAAATAATAGTCACTGCGCACAAATTGTCATGGAATTTGGTCTGGGTTTAGGGAATGGAGAGAAAAAAAAGACTTGGCTTCCACTCTATTACTTTAGTTCCAGATGAGCTAACAAGCAGAGCAAAAGCTATACACAAGATACAGACAGATACAGGAGGGGTGAATGTGGTTTCCCATCGCCTCCCTTGTCTCTCAGAGCACACCCAAAGTTGCCATTTCTTGGCAATTTTGCAGAGTGGGATATCCCCCAAGTCAAAGGAGCATAGAATGACGGGCCCCCTGCCTTCTGTATCCCCATCTACATTAGCTCAGAAACAACTTAGACTATCATGTAAGGTGATCATTCTGAAACTCAGTGAGCCATGTAATTCAGACCTACTGTCTAGGTTCTGGGCCTGGAAATTCTTGGGATGATCAGAGCCAGACAGTCCACGACTCTCTGTGACTAGTGGACAGGGCCTAGGAGTTCTCCGTTTCATTCTCTTGGGTATTTCAGGGGCAGGCTTTGGAAAAACAATGAGAAACCGATATATAAAATTAAACCCAAGTATCACCAGTACTGTAGAAGAATTATGGTTGCTATTGCTCAGGTTTACATTAATTATTAATTCTACAAATATACATGGCGTGTCTACCACGTGGTTGGCCCTGAAGATACAAAAATAAATAAAACAGCCTCTGTCTTTTGCCTCAGGAAAGCTTGGAGTCTAGTTAAACTCGTCATGCTTCTTTCCAATGACCATTTCTTTATGGAAGACGGACAGGAAAAAAAACAGGATATGCTGTTTAAACCTTTTTTTTAAAACTTATTATTATTAATTCCAAGTTGTTTAATAACCTTTTGATCTTTTGGTTTCCCCCATCCCTTCCTCCTCTGCTGTTTCCCTTAAAATAACACTCAGTGCACGCACTGTCTGTTTTCATTAAATGGATATGTTTACTCTAAAAACAGAGCTAAGAATTATCATCTTGAAGGATTCTTCCTCCTTTTTCTCTGGACAAAACAAACTTTGGGAGACTCACAGAAGATTCAAAGAGGTTTGTTCATAGAATTAGAGCACTAGAAAGGGTCACTGAGAGAAACAAAGAGAACTTAATTGTTTTAGGATTTTGGAGTGATATGGGAGAGCTCCCTCACTATAAAAGTTTTAAGCCTCCCTCACTATAGAAATTTTAAATCTCCTTTTCCCTAGTTTCTTAGCTTCTTAGCCCCTGGCTTTGATTACATTTCTAATCAGTTTCTGAATCCTAGAATAAAGATTGCTCCTAGCCTGAATCACAGACTGTCTCGCAGATAACTACTTAAAAGACTGTGATTTCCCAACATCCCCCAAGCCATTCCAGACCCCTCCCAGGCCAGTATACTTGTTGATTGTAATCACTGAAGCCTAATGTTCTTTCCAACCCATTCTGAGCCCAGTTCCTGGACAACTGACACCACTTAAATGACTGGTTGAATGGCCACAGGCTCTATAGAACTAATGGATTTATTAATTAAAATCTATTTTCCCTCAGTCAGGGGCCTTGAGGCTGTAGAGGACACCCCAACAAGATCACCAGTACCAACCAAAGAAGCCAGAGTCTTCCAGGCAGATCTCCGGACCCCTTTCTCTCATCTAAGATCAGATAGGGCAAAAGTTCTGTGAATCCCCCAATAGGTAGGGACAGCTCTACGCCCCTGCCCAGCAGGAACTAGATACAGAAAGACAGACCTCCTGCCCCTCAACTTCCCGTAGGCATTTTATGGGGATCACGTCTCTCAAGGGCAAAACAAGGCAGGCAGTTAGAGATAGGTACTGGGTCTATGCATTACCGCTCAAATAACCTCCCCTCTGTCCAAAATTTCCCCTTTTCGTGGTAAACAAATGGTACAAGATAACCAACTAGATTAAACCAGCCACTCACATCTGCTCAGTTTAAAAAGATGAGGTAATAGCCTCTTGTCAATCACAGGGGTCAATAAAGTGGTCCCTCGTCCTGAAAGAATAGCCCATTCTAGAGAAAACATGATAAAAACCCCAGGTTTTTGCCAGTCAGCCCTTTTGTGGAGCCCGGGCCCTTGGCCCTTTGGGCCTTTTTACCTTTTGAGCCTCTTCCTTTGTTCCACCTTGAGCCCCTGGACCTTTTTGCCTTTGAGCCTTTTCTTTTGCCCCTAATAACGCCACCTTGGGCCCTTGAGCCATTCTCTACTGCTCGCTTCACTACTATTTCTTTGATGTGAACTATCTCTTCTAATAAACTGCTTTTTCACTACTTTATCTCTGTATCTCGTTCAATGCTTTGCTCAAGATGCCAAGAATCTGGACACCAGGCTGAGGAGGGCCCACTGCCCCATAACAGGAGTATCGTCATGGAAGACCAAGTAGGGACACGTGAGTCAGCTTGTAAATTCCAGATTCATCTGAAGAAAGTGAACTTGTTTTCATGAAAATTCACCCTCAGCATTTCTTCTGAATTGATTGTTTAATAAGTGTGTGCATTTATTAATATAGTTGTTCCTTGATTTTTGGAGATCTAAAATATGCGTATTCTAAAAGAATGAACTAAGCCTAGCTAAATCCTTTTGGACAACAAGTATACAGAAGATCTCACAGCATGTATGCTTCATGGCCTTTGCACTTGGTGTTTCCAAGATTCTAGCCTTTCTTCCTTCTGGCCTCAGCACAATTTCATCAGAGAGGCCTTTGCTGACCACCCTATATAAATAGTGACTCCCTCACAATTATTCCACTCCATCTTTTCTGATTTATTTTCATAACATTTATCACAGGCTTTTATTTTTTTCTTTGTGCTAACTCAGGTTTCACTCTCTTGTATATACTGGGGGTGCCAAAATAATGCATACAAGTGGGCACTTTGGTCAACGTTGCTCAAGCAGTAGTTTGCGGTAATCAGAAGTGTCTGAACGCTGATGGTAACCACTTTCAGCACCTCTTGTAATTGCAGAAGTCAAATGTGACTTGTATTCATCTTTTGTTATCGGTATATATTGAGTATTACAATTTTAATACAGTATTCCTTTCTTAAAATGTGTACACATTTTTTGTCCCCCTTTGTATATACATATACATATATATCATATAGCAGTGTTAACTATAGTCATCATGTTATACATTGCACCCCTAGTATATATTTATTTTATAACTAGAAGTTTGTACCTTTTGACCACTTTCATTCAATTTTTCACCCCACCCCACCACTGGTAACCACAAATGTGATCTCTTTTTTTGTGTTTGTTTTTTTAGATTCCACATATAAGTGAGATCATATGGTATTTGTCTTTTTCTGTCTGACTTGTTTCGCTTAGCTTAATGCCCTCAAGGTCCATCCATATTGTTGAAAATGGCAGGACTTTCCTGATTTTTATCACTGAATAATATTCCACTGTGTGTGTGAGTGTGTGTGTGTGTGTGAGTGTGTGTGTGTGTGTGTGTGTGTGTGTGTGTGTGTGTTTGACAACTTCTTTATCCATTCATCCCTCAATAGACACTGAGGTTGTCTCTCTGTCTTGACTATTGTAAATAATGCTGCTACAAACATGGGCGTGCAGATATCTCTTTGACATAGTGCTTTCATTTCCTCTGAATTTATACCCAGAAGTGGGATTGCTGGATTATATGGTAACTTTATTTCTTATTTTTTGAGGCACCTCCATACTGTTTTTCATAGTGGTGGCTCCAATTGCTATTCCAGCAACAGTACACGAGGGTTCCCTTTTTTCCACATCCTCACCAGCATTTGTTATCGCTTGCCTTTTTGAAGCTAGCCCCTTTTAACAGGTATAAAGTGATATCTCATGTGGTTCTGATTTGCATTTCCCTGATGATTAGTGATGCTGAGCATCTTTTTGTGTACCTGTTGGTCATGCATACATCTTCTTTGGACAAATATTTAATCAGATCCTTTGCCCATTTTTAATTGGATTATTAGTTTTTTTGCTATTCAGTTGTATGAGTTCCCTGTATATTTTGGATATTAACCCCTTATCAGATATATGGTTTGCAAATATTTTTTTTCCATTCTGTAGGTTGTGTTGTATTTTATTTATTTATTTATTTATTTATTTATTTATTTATTTATTTATTTATTTATTTATTGTTGTGCAGAAGCTTTTTAGTTTTATGTAATCCCTCTTGTTTATTTTTTATTTTGAAAAAATTATTACCAAGACTCATGTCAAGGAGTTTTTTCTTATGTTTTCTTCTAGGAGTTTTATGGTTTCAGGTTTTACATTTAAGTCTTCAATCCATTTCAAGTTAATTTTTGTGAGTGGTCTAAGATATGGGGCTAGTTTCATTGTTTTACATGTGAATAACCAACCTTCCCAGCACCATTTATTAAGGAGACCGCCTTATCTCCATTGAGTATTCTTGGCTACATTGTCAAATATTAGTTGACCGTATACACTGGGTTTATTTTTTGGTATTTGATTCTGTTCCATTTGTCTACGTGTCTGTTTTTATGCCAGACCACTTGACATTTAATGGCTATGTCAAGGAGGAAAAATTTTCCTCTACTCTTCTAGGTTCTTCTGGCTGGTTTAATAATCAAATTGACATAAGACAGATTAGCAGGAGAAAAACATATTCAAGTTTCATAACAAGTATACCTCCTGTATACATGGGAGAGACCCAGGAAAACTGAGTAACTCTCTGAAAAGGCAGAAGAAACAACTTTAAATAACATTGCCAGCTAAAGACAAAGAAAGATGTTGGAGGTGAGGAGTCAGTTATGGGAGGCGACCAGGAAAAGCACAGGAAACAAGGGTAAGGTTGTTATGCAGATTTAAGTATTTGCCTTCTCCGTTGATACAAGTTCTCTAGATAAGGTCACCCCCTCTTCCTGGCAAAGTAAGGGAGATACTGTTACAAGTGGGGATTTCTCTTCTACGTGTGTTGCCACCTGCACAACACAAGCCGTGGGAAGGCAAGGGAGTCTCTGTCATAAAGAGACAGAGACTCAAATACAGTTAAATCACAGAGGACCGAGGGACTCGCAGCCTCAAGGGACTGGCGCCCCGACTCGGGTCGTCGTGGGTATTTATTGATTTCTTACAATAAGCATCACAAGATTAAAGGCAGGGTCCGCGAAATTCTCACACCACACCATAAAAATTCTTCCAATTCCCAGATATCTGTCCCAAAGCAACCGATGCTCATTGTCCCCAGGCGACTAAGGTGGGTGTGTTCAACCCCCTGGGGGAGCAAGTCTCACAAGGTAAAACCATCCCATGAGCTAAGCAGGAAGAGCGATATCTTATCACTCTAAGAAGTCCTTTGCATAGCAGAGTGCAGGACAATTGGGGCATGCATTAGCAGCTTCCCATAATGGTGAGGAGGAGGGGTATGGCTACCTCCTGACTTTTATTATGTTAACTCATGGGGGTCCCAATGGGGTCCCATCTGGCTTAAGTCGTTCTTCCCACGAGGAATCATTACTTGTCTTTGACTGCAGACCCAGCTTACAAGGACCAAATAGAGAGACTTAGGAAAAATGAACTCAACCCCAAAGAGGGACAGTCCCGTAAAGTTTTCTTTCCCTAAGGAAAGATTGGAGGGGACAAAGGCTAGGCTGCTGTGTGACCACATACATGTAAATGTCCGTTACCAATGGATAAGTTTTTAGAGCTTTTCCGATGTGTGCAGTTTCTTAAAAATAATCAGCCCAAGATAATCCTTATATTTTGGGGTGACAAATTTTGCCTCCCCACAGGCACATCCAGGTTTTGTGGGGCCTGAGCTTATAAAGTATTGTCTTTAAAAAAATACAAAAATTAAAGTTAAAAAATTAAGTGAATTGAATATTTATTTACAATATGAAAAGAAATTACAACAAATTGCTGGAGGCTTGGAAATACAGTTTTTTCTTCTACGATTTTTTTTTCTAAAGCAATTTACCAGAAATGCTTCTGTAAGAATGTATAGTGGTTGCAATCTTGCTTCCACTTGCCACCTAGGACATTCTGCAACCCTCAGCAATCGCCAGCCCTCCCTAGGACATCTTGGTAAATCTGACTCTGCATTTTACATATTGATTTGTTTATTGTCAGTCTGCATAAACAGAATGTCATAAAGTTTTTGAGAGCAGCCAGGGTGTCTTCTATGTTTACTGCTTTATTCTCAGTGCTCCCACATAGCACTTGGCACAGAGAGGCATACTGTATGTGTTTAATAAATTTTATCCCCTCGTCGCCCAGATTAATTTGGGAAAAATAATCCTTCTTCCTCTTTCACTTTAGTTACTCTAGCCGCTTAGCTCTGCTTTATTTTTGTTTTAGCACTATCACGTTTTAAAATTATCTGCTGGTTTCCTTGTTTACTGTCTGTGTGCCCTATTAAGGGAGGCTCTACTAATGTCTTGCTCCCTTCTGTCTTTCCCCGTGTTTACAGCAGGGCCTGGCACAAAGGAGGCTCTCAATAAGTAGTTTCTGAGCAAATGGAAATAGGCAGATAAACAACTTTTCATGATGAAACTGCCATATAGTAAAACTCTATATGTAGTTACATTTTTATTCCATTTACTTGAAAAATTCATTTAAATACTCAATTACATGCTGATTTATTCAAGTGTAAATTAAGTTTTTTTAAATCAAATTGTAAGTCACCTCAATTTACATGACTAAATAAGTACAAATGCATTTTGATTGAATGATTGATTATTTTATAATCCATTACTAACTAATATTTGAAAGAGACATAGGTATTTAATGCGACGTTAAGATGGATGATTTCTGATTTGAATTTGCATTCAGTTATTTCTGTGACATTAGGGAGCAACAAATATAAAATGCACCTAGTTACCAAGTTCCTTTCCTCCAAGGCAAAATAAAATAAGTAAATAAAGTCACCAGCTTCTTGTACATCCTTCCTGAAATATTCTATGAATATACTAATGAATATTTATGTACTTTCCCTTTTCTTACACAATTAATAGTATTCTATCCTCACAGTTCTGTACGTTGTTCTTGTTTTGTGGTTTGGTTGTTTTTTGTTTTTTTTTTACTTAATCTGTCTTGGAGCTTCCCCAAGTTTTATGGCTGTATAGTATTCCATTATGCAGCAATATCTTTATTTAAATAATTCTACATGGACATTGAGATTGTTTTCAGTCTTTCATCTGTTACAAACAATCCTGCAATGAATTTTTGTACACATGTCATTTCACACATATGTAAATATATCTGAAAGATAAACTCCTAGATGTGTGTTTGATCTCAGAGAAATAAATAGCACTCCTCATCCTCACCCAACTTCTGAGCCAACTGGGAAATAAGACAAAAGAATTAGGCTGATAGACTGTCAAAAGAGGACCTTTCTTACCGATAAAAGCTGAAGTTGAAGAATGTGACTTATATTTGCACATAAAAGGCCTTCCTAATTCTGAATCTCTTTCCATTTAATCATGGGCAATGTTAGCCAACTATAGGCCTTCTCTGCAGGTTTTAGGGTGAGGAGGGGCTAAGTAGAGCCTTCCCAGTTTATTCTTTACAAATTTCAAAATTAGGGGTGGCCGGTTAGCTCAGTTGGTCAGAGCGGTGCTGGCAGCACCAAGGTTGCCTGTGTGATCCCCGCGTGGACCACTGTGAGCGGCGCCCTCCTTAAAAAAAAAAAGGTTCAAAATTAGAAAAGTCATCCCTCCTTCCCTAGGGAGAAGCAAGAGAAGCCATGGGTGTTAAACTAGTAGAGCTACTTCCCTCTGGAAGGACTCATCAGGAGAGGGGAGGCTTCTGGTTCAAAGGATTTTTAATTTATAGTTTTGATAGTTTTCTCCGTTGCCTCAGAAATATACCAGTTTAAACTCCTTCCAGGTGAGCATGAACATAGACCCAAACACATATGAAAATATAACATATAAGATAAATTATCCGTGTGTCTATTCATGTCTCAATACCTCAGAGGTTTTTCTTTAACATTCCCTCTTTATTTTGAAATATAACACAGCAGAATTTGAATTATAGCTTTATAGCATTTTACTATTTGGCAAAGACTATCAATGGACTTAGTATCTATTAACACTTTCTTGTAACAAGACTGAACTTTTCCCTGAGCATTGTGTCGGTCTGTGATAGCACACATGCATACTATTGCAGGGATTTTAACTCTGAATGAAATGGGTGTCATCACTGGGATTGGAGCAGAGGAGTGATATGGTCACAGTGTCTTGTGGACCAGATTGGTACCATTGTCGGCAGGGATTTATCTGCTCATCAGGAAAGCCTGATGAAAAAAGGACAAGGCTTCAAGGCGAGGTGTTTCTCCAAAGTGCTCTCCCCCAAGATCAGAACTAAAGCTGAGGAGATTAGGACACCTGAGAACTAGGTGGTTGGTTTTCCTTTCCCTCATCTTACATTCTTCTATATGTTTGGTTTTTACAGACAAAGAACGGGAAAGAAGGGAAGGAGACTGATGAGAAATTTTCTGATCCTGGATTTATGAAACAGGATGCTGTGTTACTTCCGCAGATGTTTTGAGGCACTTTTGCAGATGTTTTCTCATAAAACTTTGAGCTTCCTCATTGAAAAAAGATTTCAAAGCTTCAGCTCATCCATTGCAATGACCCAGAACATCTTTATTTATAACTTATGGAATAAACACATGGAGGTTCACAGATGTTACTATGGAAAGATGCCCAGTTAGAACTACTTTTTCAAAATATTACAGGTATGCAAGATGAAAAACTTAAATAGGAAATACGAAGCCACAAAATGTACTTGAAGACTGAAGTTGTGTCCAGCCAAGAGAATAATGAAAATTATATTGGACACAATTTTGGTTTAAACTTACCAATCATTTCATAAACCAGATGTGTGCTGTGATTTTGGAGAGGCAGAGCAAATGATTGGACTCATAGGGCTTCTGAACAGTGTGCAATTCTTTTCTTTTTTTTGTTTCTTTTGTTCTTTTAAAAATATTTTTGAATTTGCATTTTTTTATTAAAGCATAGTTGGCATACCCTATTATATTAGTTTCAAGTGTACAACATAGTGAGTCAACATTTATGTATCTTATGATGTGATCACTACATGAAGCCTAGTAACCATCTGTCACTGTGCAAAATTATTGCACTATTATTGACTAGATTTCCCTTCACCTTTTAAATGCATAGCTTCCACTTCACTCCCTTCTGGCAACCATCAGTTTGTTTTTTGTTTCATGAGTCTGTTTTTGTTTTGTTTTGCTTGTTTGTTTGTTTTTAATTCCACATATAAGTGAAATCATGCAGTATATATCTTCCTCTGATTTATTTCACTTAGCACAATATCCTCTAGGTCCATCCATGTTGTTGCAAACGTTGTTGCAAAATATATATATATCTTGGCTATTGTCAGTAATGCTGCAATGAGCATAGGGGTGCACATATCTTTTCGAATTAGTGTTTTTGTTTTTTTTAGATAAATACCCAGAAGTGGAATTGCTGAGTTGTATGGTAGTTGTATTTTCAGTTTTTTGAGGAACTTCCATACTGTTTTCCATAGTGACTTTACCAATTTGAAATCCCACCAGGAGTGCACGAGGATTCCCTTTTCTCCACATTTTTGCCAACACTTATTTGTTGACTATTTGATAATAGCCATTCTGCCAGGAGTGATATCTCATTGTGGTTTTGATTTTAATTTATCTGATGATTAGTGATGTTGAGCATCTTTTCATATGTCTGTTGGCCATCTGTATGTCTTCTTTGGAGAAATGTCTCTTCATGTCTTCTGCCCATTTTTTGACTGGATTGTTTATTTTTTTATTTATTGAGTTGTATGGGTTACATATTTTGGATATCAACCCCATATCAGATAACATTCATTTGTGAATATATTCTCCCATTCAGTAGTCTGTCTTTTCATTTTGTTGATGGGTTCCTTTGTTGTGCAGACGCTTTTTAGTCTGATGAAATCTCATTTGTTTACTTTTGCTTTTGTTTCCCTTACTCAAGGGGACATATGTAAAAAGATATTACCAAGACTGATGTCAAATAGTTCAGTACTTATGTTTTCTTCTAGGAGTTTTATGGCTTCAGGTCTTTTTTTCTTTAACAGTGTGCTTATTTTTGCCCCAAATCTTCTTAGAGAAGTTTCTTCTTGTTCAAAGAAACAAAGGTTATAGACTCCATCACCTTGTCTTCGTAACTTCTTTTAAAGAGAATAGATACATTTTTAAACCAATAACTTTGTGTTTCTCCATTTAGTTTAAAACACTGGAAAAGTTTTATGTGTTTTGTGTTCATTGGACCTCCTAACATGTGCACAAGGGGGAAATGTTATCTAGAAGAGTCATGTAAGAGCTTGGCTGAGCTTCCAAGAATAAATACCTTATGCTAGAAATTGGATAGAAAAGCAGAAAAAAGCTCTAACAATGACTGTGTTTCAAAGACCTTCAAAAATTATGGCGAATAAAATCCTCTAAAACTTTCCTATTTTTTATGTAAGCTCAGTTTCTGGTTGGAATTCCTTACCATTCTTTCCTTCCATCTGACTAAAAACTCAAGTCCCAGGTGGTAGTTCGCCAGTTTCAACCTTCCTTTCCTTTCTGCTTTCTGTTTGGAATTTGAAGACGTCCAACATTATTGAAAATTTGTATCCAAACTTCATGTTGGTATTGTTATTCTGAGAATATGTGTGTGAGAGAGAGATGTGGGATAAAGCAAATGAGTTATAATGATAATTTAATTCTGTTATCCCAGGTGATTTTGAGAACCAGAATACTTTCTGTGGGAAACGGACTATAGGTGTTAGGATGGAAGAGGCTAGGTAAACACCCTGTGTTTTTATCACTTCCCTGACAATGCTAGGACCTTAGAAAATTTTAACTCTAACTACCTTTCTACGGCCTTTTGTGTTATTATTATGTATTTTAATTTTAGGCCTCGAAATCTAATAGCAATAAACATCCCTCGTGTCCAGACTACGGTCTTGAAATACCATTTCTCACTAAAGAACACCTGAACTGCTTGGAGAAATGGCTGATTTCAGGTGTGAGGCAGGAAATGTATAGAATGATCCAGGAGCATCTTATTATACCAGATAGCAAAGAAACTATTAAAAGCAATCTGCAGAAGTGTCCACTGGCTCAAGATAGAATAAATTGAGCAATAGTAAGAATAGCTGCAATGGACTGAAAAATGCCAAGTACGTTTAAATCCATGAGTTCATAATGATTTAAAAAATCACAAAATCTAATAAATCACCTTTGAAGGATGCTAACAACTGTTTTATTTTGCAAACTGGTACACAGAGGTAAGAAGCAAGCATTTTTCCTGCCCTTCCTATACAAACTATATCTCTGGGTAAACAACTGGTAAATTAAGGAAAGTTTCCCTTTATAGAAGTTTTCAACAAATACACCAAGATGAGATGATGACATTGGAAATGAACATTTCATAATGGTATTGAGCATCTATGGTGGCTAATATCAAAAAGAGACAATTATGTGTCTTTTGATCCACATACCACCACTTATGAAGCAATTTTGACAGAAAGAAAGGAAGGAAGGAAGGAAGGAAGGAAGGAAGGAAGGAAGGAAGGAAGGAAGGAAGGAAGGAAGGAAGGAAGGAAGGAAGGAATCAAACCTGAATCTGATTAAGCTCCTGGATGTAACCATTACTTGATAAGAAACAGAGGGCAGAGGAACATACTTAACTATACAACAGGAACACAATCAGTACAATCCCAACTTTGGGAAAGCAGGATCAATAATCCAGTAGAAGAACAAGTAAATGCAAGGGGTTAAAAAAAGACATAGATGGAGAATTTATAGATTAAGAGACCGAAAGGCCAACATACAGGGGAAGCTAAACCCTGTGTTTAGGGATGTACACTTGGATGATGTAGTACATGGAATGGTGGCCCCTGTAAAAATATGTGCACATCCTCCTCTCTGGAACCAGTCATGTTGCCCTAATTTGAAAAAGGGTCTTTGCAGATGTCATGAAAGATTCTGAGATGAGGAAATCATTATTGATTATCCAGTTAGTTGAGCCTTAAATCAAATTACAAGTGTCCTTATAAAGAGTTAGGCAGAGGGAGATTTGGCACAGACAGACGAGGAGACAACCTGGTCACGGAGACAGAGATTAAGCAGTTGTGCCTACTAGGTAAGGAATGCCGAAGCTACCAGAAGGTGGAAAAGATCGAATCCTCCCCAAAAGACTCCAGAGGGAAGGCAGTCTTACAGGCACCTTGATTTCGGATTTCCGACCTCCAAAACTTTGAGAGAATACATTTCTGTTGTCTTAAGCCACCTAGAGTGTGGTAAGTTTTTAAGAGCAGCCACAGGAAACTAGTAATACAGGTGATACTACCCAGGAGAAAGAATAATCACCACGGTGAGAACAGAGGTTATTCATAGGGGTGGGAGGCTGTTTGGGGGTGCCTGTGAAGGGTGTTTGGGGGGTTGGCAGGTCCTCCCCTGACATAGATGCCAATTATAAGAGGACTTACCTTTTAATAACTCATTAAGCTATAAATTTGTTTCATGTGGCTTTCTGTATTTGTACTTGACAGTTTTGTGTGTTTTTTAATCGTACCAGTGAAGCTCCTATCTCAAACGTCTGCCCATGTACAAAATCCTATAATCTCTTCACTGGGAAAGTTACATCACATTTCTTCGATGAAGAAGGTATGAGAAGGAAAAAGCTAAGGAATAGGAGAGGGCTGCAGAAATACACATTTGGGAAATGACAAATGTCACTTTTATTTACCCATCTGTACAGGAAAGAACCAGAAAGTTTCTAGATGTATCATGGAAGGTATAGTTGGCAAGTATCACTGTTTGGCAGTCTTTACTAAGTGATCACAGATTACACACACCCAGCAGCCTTACAAATGTTGGTGAAAACTGGGAGGAAAGAGATCACCTGGCTCCTCTCTCCCTATTAAGTACACAGCGCTGGTGTTTCACACTCCCCAGCAAGAACCTCTGTAGCACTTAGTCATAGAGGTAATATCTTGTGGTCTGCTTTAGATTTCAAAGGTAAAAGTTGAAATGTTGGCAATCTTGTGTATATGTGTATAAGACACAATTTGCAGTAACTCTTCTTAAGCCAGCCAAGAACACCCCCAAACTGCAGAATACCCCTAAATTGCAGCTAATTGGAATCTTAGCAAGATGCTCAACACCACCCTAGTGAAACCCCAAAGAGAGTATTATCAACTCGGAGGGCTAAAGTAAGAGTTAACAGTTTGACTCACAATTGCAAAATACCATTGGAACTGTATAATAATGCCCTTGGGTTATGAGGAGACAGTTCCACTAATAATAATTTTACGTTCATTGCCACATGAAATTCATGTCATAAATTGTCTTATTTCTTAAATTTTAATAATTTATGAATCCCTAATTCTACTAGGCTACTGTATATTGTTCAGTGACACTGTATTTATTACCTGCAATAAAATTTAAAATTCCTCTAATTTCTTGACAACAGAATTTCATAGCCTTTCAATAAACATTGGTAAGTTATGTTCTTAATTATTGTGATAATAAAGCTTTAATATCAGTATTGATAATGCTCTCGTCTGACACTGCTCTATTTCTAAGCTGTTCAAGTGTCACTGCTATTAGTAAAGAATCTATGAAATACTTGATATGAGGAAGTACTTTGGGATTGTCCTATGTATATTGACATTTAATAATAACTAGTCAACAAATTGTAAGAAAAGACTGTATGTTAACCTCAAGAAAGATGAAATATTTCCCATGTTCAGTCTTCCTGTCCTTTTCCTAGAAGCAGAAGAAAAAAATTTTCCCCCTGCTGGTAGACCCCCAGCAGACTTCTCGTCTTAAAGGTTAGAATTGCTTCATCCACATTCCTAAACCAAACACTGACAAGGAGGATGGAATAGCCACAATTGCCTTAGACTAATTAAGATTCGCGGTACATGTCTTCCTAAAAACACAAAGATCTGGAGCACTTTCCTGCCAGCAAAGAAAGGTTGTAGGGTAGGCAATCGACATTGCTGACATAATGACAGTGATTTTTCTTGCAGTAGAATTTGTTTTCAGGCTTTGCAGAATAACCTAATGGTCAATGACACTGTCACCAATTTCGTTCTTTTTTTCTCTGTGCTATCTGTCTACCTTTCAGTTCTCAGGAGTTCCAGCGACCCATCATATTTTATTCTTTTTCCTTCTATCAGAATCTCTTCTCAGAAAAAGGTAAATTCAACCACCTGGAAGTGCAATAGTTAGGGTAAGACTTAATATACTATCTGTGCTAGGCAGAATAATGGCCCCTAAAGACGTCCATGTCCTAATGTCCAGAATCTGTGAACATGTTAAGCTACAGGGCAAAGGTTGCAGTGCAATTTAGGTTGCCAAAACTGAAACAGAAACCCAACTCGAAACAAAAATGAACCTACCGGTTCTCATACTCAAACTGTGGAAAAGCGGGAAATGGGGCTGTGTCAAGAAGGCCCCGAACCAAGATATCAGTGTTATGCCCTCTCCCTGTCGCTGTGCCTTCTATGTATCAGTTCTCTTTACTCAAACCAGCTTTGTCCCCATAGCAGGAAACTTGGGCCAGCCTGTCTCTGGACCAACCACTGGCTGGAGATGAGATGCTATCACAGCCCAAGTATGTAAGTGTCCCACAGAGAGTCACAGCATCTGCACAGACATGGTCTTTGGGAGCACGAGGACGACAGAACCCCTAGCTGCATCTACTAAACCCTAAGAAATAAAGCTGTATTTATAGAGTTGGACATTTTCAGAATAAAAAGGTGTTTTGGTTGCTTTGTGTGGGAAGCGAACTGGGGGAGGAAAGGATTGTCTGGGGAACAGACTTCTACTATTAGCTGATCCGGCACCAAAACTGCAACATATAAAAGGCTTTCTCCTTTGCAGGCTGTGTTAGTTTAAGGCTGCCATCGCAAAAATACCGTAGACTGGGTGGCTTAAACTATAGAAAATTTTCTCCCAGTTCTGGAGGCTGGAAGTCTAAGATTAGGGCGCCAGCATGGTCAGGTTCCGGTGAGCTCTTTCTGGATTGCAGATGGCTGCCTTGTTGATGAGTCCTCACGTGGTGGGGAGAGAGAGAGGAAGCTCTCTAGAGTCTCTTCTAAGGACACTAATCCCATCAGGCTCGGGGCCTTACCCTTATGACCTCATTTAACCTTAATCACTTCCATATGGGCCCTAACTCCAAATACAGTCACAACGGGGGCAACAGCTTCAACCTATGAATTCTGGGGGACACAAGCATTCAGTCCATAACACAACATATATTTACAAGAATGTGAAAACAAAAGCTAATGTGCTTTAAAGCAAGTACCATAGATATTGATCCTTTTTCAGTAAAATAGTGTTTGTTCTTTCCAAAGGAATGGCTTGCATGCAATTACAGTAAAATATTTTTCATTTATACTACAGTGGTTTGGAACCTGGGATAATTGACAGAAATGTTTAGTTTCCTTAATCTTTTCCTGTGTGCACAAACAGCAAAAAAGAATTTTACAGAAAATATTAAACACCTCAGATCACATACTATTTTCAAGACCCTTAAAGCACCTCCAAAATGCTTGTCTGTAAAAATAATCTATCGTCCTTCAGAAAAAATACGAGTACACTGGATATACAAACGAAATGGTAGACCTTGAGAATACTAAGAATAGGGTGTGATCCATGATCTCAAAACTGGGCAAGAGACTTACTATGACATATAAATAATTACTTCTTTAAACGTGATGATGGGAGTTTACTATGGCTGAAACAGTCAGGAAAGAATTCCCATAGGTTGGACTTGAGTCAAAATTTTATAGGCCCTACATAAGGTAAAAGGAGGGGGAGATGAGTGCAACGCTTCACATCTATTCTACAACACAGATCTCTAAAGTACTACGGGGCAACACTAATTGCTAAATGTTTTTAAGAGCAACAAAATAGTGTGTAATTCAATTATAGATTGAAATAGTCTATAATTCAATTGTTTTACTAATTCAGACTGTCCTTCAACTCGACTGGCCCAAATCAAGCAGTTTTAACAACATACAGTGATTGATTTATTTTTATTGAAAATACAAAGTAGTATTAAAGAAAACCATTCAAATAAATTAAAAATCATTCCACATTCCCCTATACTAACACAATGAATTTCAGTTTTGCATATTACCTTCCACATGCATAAAGATTTTACAAAGTCACAAAACCATAGTGTGCATACTACTTTATATTGTGCTTATTTTACCTACATATCACAGACATGTCCATAGTTCTACAGTCTTGCAAATAATTACTTTCATGGTAGTGTGATACTTCACTTTTTATTAGCCCACTTTCTTCTTTGCAATGTACATTATTTCCAATTTTATGCTATTATAAATAAGGCAGACATAAACCTCCTTCTGCATTTACCTTTTTTGTTTTGGTTTTTATATCATTCTTTAGGTTACAAATCTAGGAGTAGAATTTATGAGAAAGATATGGTCATCTTTATGGCTCTTTTTATGTAGTACCATGTTACAATCCCAAAGGGTTGTATCTACTTAAAATGCCATCTGAAATTAAACAGTTTCTTTCTAAAATTAAAAATATAAAATCAGAGGAGTTAGGTAATTTTAAACTTCTGTATTTAAAGTTAAAAATAGTCTCTTTAGAAAAAATGAAGAGTGTGGCTAGATCATCTAACAGATTACTAAAAGTTTAGATGAGTTAAGCAATGCTTTCCAACTTTTCTGAAGTTATGGCACACGTGGACAAAGTCATAGAAAATGGACAAAGGTGTTCTGGCCCAGAAGCCCAGCCACCCTGGCCACCTCTGGCTGCTCCAAGAGTTATGAGGATCCTTATCGAGGCACATCTGTGACCCAAAGTGCCAGTGTGCGTGAGTTAGGAAGCTCTCATTGAGAGGTTAAGCGACTCAATCAAAGTTACAAAATCTAGTTAGTGGCAGAGCTGGGAAATCAATGCAAAGTTCTTCTCAACAAGGTTATTTTCTACTATATCACAATTTGCTCTACATGCTTTCTGACTCTAACATTCAATTTTATATGCAGACGTGTCCATACTTAAGAATAAAGAGGATTTTCTAACATGCTTAAACTAAAGATACCTAACCTAGTAATGCACATCAAAGCTGAAAATTAAAAATAGCTTTTAGCATCAACAAACATTTGACTATTTCTCTGCAATTTTTCAGATTTGCCATTCTTTTAAATTTAGTTTGTAAACTCTGAATAGTAATGAACTTTTGCACAGTATCTTGTATATCTCTGGTAGTCAGTAAATAAAGAACAACAACAATAAATTATACATACAACAAAGGAAAAAAACCTTTTTTTTAAAGTGTTGATTTTGTAGAGGTAGAGAAGATTCCCTCCTTAAATTTCAAATACCCAGTGTTCATGCTACCAGAAAAAATTCACTACAAAGGCATTTTACCTCTTACCACATGTTCAACATTCCGTATCACCTTTCAAAAGCAGAGATTATAGGTGTTAATCTCACTGATTCAACTGTAAATATACCTAATAAGAGTTTTCTTGACCATTAATCATTGGGTTAGGGTGTAGGGTGGGGGTTAGGAATGAGAATTTACCCATTATGTACCAGTCCACAAGAACAAGCAAGATACTCCAAACTCTACATTTTTTCACGACACCAAAAACAATGATTACTTGATCATTTCTATGGATTCAATCAGACATTATACACACAAACACATCCGTGGGACCGCATGGCACTTGGAAGATTACCCACTATTTCCCACTTATTAAGATCTGGATCATATTTTTCAATGCTCTGAAGATAAGTTCCCTTTGAGTAGGAATATCCCCCAGTGACATAAATACATCCATTCATGATGACGGCACCACACTCCATCCTCCTTTCCATCATGGGAGCTATCTCTCTCCATTCATTTTGTTCAGGGTCGTAACATTCCGTGATTGTAGTTTGTCCACCAACTAGATAGAGCTTACTTTCAAATGGAACTGAACACAATCCATATTCTATTAAAAAAAAAAAAAGCAGATTTTATTAGGATAACAAATAAAAGAGATACCCTAGGGTGGTGATGTAATAATCCTTTACAATGTAGCATACAAAAATAGAGTAGTTAGGACATTTTGATTTCAGCGCACTCCTGGAACACCGAGCCTTAAGACCCATTCCCTCTCTCCTGATTCAGATGACCTGCTCCTGCCATTCTCTCAGGTCATCATTAAGCTGCCTTTGCAGGATGCTAGGGAGGAACTCATCCTCAGACCACCCTTCTGGGGATTTCCCAGCATAGATGTCTTTTACTACAGCTCTGGGTAAAAGATGGTAGCAGGAAAGTTCCCTCCGACATGAAGACATTCCAGGTAACTGGTGTAGGTTCCCTCAAGTCTTAGCAGCTGTCTCTGTAACCAGTGGCAGGCAATCTGGCCTGTCTGTTGCCACAGGTGCTGCACGGATTACCTTGCTTGCCTCTCTTATACTGCTGGTCAAGTTAAGGACACAGGAAGTTAGAAAAACACACAACGATATTAGTGGGGAACTATAGTCTATCATCTTCAGAAGCTGTGAAAGGTGCTCAAAGGCAGAGGGCTGACTGCTGTGTGAGGTGGGGATGGGCGTCTGCCTCCGCAGGGTCAGCCTTGCAGGCTGTTTTAATTTTTCCCGTTTCATTGATCTGCCCCTGCACATCCAAATCTGCTGGCTCTTCAAAGTACCAAGATCTTCTGCAACTTCACTTCATCTTCCTTCTTGCCAGGGCTGTGACTAGGTGAGGCAAGGGAGGTGCACAGACTGCGCAACGCAAGGAGGCTGTCACTCTGAGTCACGGCTTTAACTCTGTGCCTCAAGCGACTCACGTGCCTCACCCTAGTCCCAGCTGGGTGTTTCCTCCACGCCCGCATTTCTAACGTCACTACTAGCCAGTGAGTTCCTTCTCTGGGAATATCAACCATAAGATTACACTTACAAGGTGTGATCAAACAATATGGTGAATGTTTAAATAAATTAAAAAAAAGTATTACAGTAAAAGACACATTGCCATTAATCCCCCTCAAAATACTCCCCCTTGCTTTGAACACACTTATCCCATTGTTCTTGCCACTTTCTGATGCAACTCTGGAAGACCTCTTTCGTGTCATTAGTTGCGCTGTCGTGGCTGCTTCCATGTCCTGAGTTGATTCAAAATGTTTACCTTTCATGGTCATTTTGACTTTGGGGAAGAGCCAGAAGTTGCATAGAGCCAGATCCGGTGAATAAGGTGGATGAGGACACACTGTGATGTTTTTATTTCACAGAAATTGCCGTATACCAGAAGCGATGTGTGACACGGAGCGTTGTCACGATGAAGGATGATTTATGCCACATTTTAAAGCACATCTTAACTGTAGCTCACACCTGACTGACTGCATGGAACAAGCTGAAACTTGTCACACTGTTCTAGGGTTCAATGCGCTGCTTCCTGTATTGAAGATTCCTGCCTTTCTGTTGGATGGCACTCGGCAGCAACATTTACCATATTTTTTTATTAAAACAGAAAGGCTCCACGTCACACGTACATGTCTGGTACAACAATTTCTGTCAAGTAAAACCATTACAGTGTGTCCTCATCCATCTTCTTCAACGCATCTGGCATTGTACAACATCTGGCTCTTCCCCAAAGTCAAAATGACCATGAAAGGTAAACGTTTTGAATCAATTCAGGACATGGAAGCAGTAACGACAGCGCAACTAATGACACTCATGAAAGAGGACTTCCAGAACTGCTTCAGGAAGTGGCAAGAGCGATGGGATACGTGTATTTGAAATGAGGGGGACTAATGGCAATGTGTCTTTTACTGTAATAAATTATTCTTTTATTTAAACATTCACCGTATATTTTGATCCCATCTTGTAAATACTTCTAGTTGCAGACCTGAAGGAAGAGCAAGATTTGTCAGGGGCACTAATATTACAGCAAATAAACGAAGACGTATTTCTTTGCCATTTTCTGCCATTACTGAGCTGTTCCTTTGCCTGGACATCTCTTCTTTGCCCAGACCTTTGTACAGCTGCCTCCTTCGTGTTTTTCAGGTCTCATCTTACTATTATCTCCTCTGAGGGGCCTTCCTTGACAATCCAACCTGAAGTGGTCAGTCAGGCATCTCTACCACATCACACGATGTTAATTCCCTCCACTTCTCATTGTCTGGTATGCTTCTTATTTACTGTCTCACTCTCCCTTCCAACAGTGCAGCAACCGTGCCCTGCCTACTGCTGCATTCCCAGCTGGAGAGTGGCAAGTGTCTGGCACCTTGTAAGGACTCAATAAATGTTTGTTGGAACAATAAATGAATGTACCCTCTGTGGCCAAATATATGCCCCCATTATTTTGTGGAATAAAAGCTTGTAAGCCCCTCTTTAGAAAGAGAGAATGTACAATCAGAAATGCGATTTCCCCTTTCAGAATGGAAGACAAATTTTTATCAGTAAAGCTCTTGCTATTTAGGTTTTGCATGCTAAGAAGAAGTCTCAGAAGATGGCACTTTTGCTTTGAGGCCACTTACTGTTGTTCTCAAGTTTCTGATATCCAAGAAAATAAGATTCCTCCTACCTCTGAAAAATCCATTTGCTACTTTCCAGTTATGTACATGTAGAATTTTTAATAGGATTTAGTTGATTTCAGTACTTGTGAAACGTTGTTTATATAAATTATATGAATCATTCCATTAAGTGGTTACTACGAAAATTAATGATTCAAAAATTTTATCAGTTGATGTGAGTGGACAATGAGCTTACTTACTAGGCTTTTCTTAAATTATTCAAAGTTTACCCAAAAATCCTCAATTTGTAATTCTTTTGTTAAGAGAGGTATCTCAATCTTTCTATAGCAGTAAAAATGTTCAAAATAAAGTGATTCCTGATAGTTTTTCCCCTTACCCGAATACAACATAATGTTATGTTATCGTTTGTTGATGGAAACTTTTTCTTCCTCAGCTGTAACTGCCTTTTTTCTTGTTGGTCACTGTCGTGTGGGGGACCCTGCTCGCTGCACCATTTGTCACGCGGGCGGCCTGCAGGGTCTCTGGTCCCGCTCCCCATACAAGAACGCAGGATATGGTGAGGCCAAAAAGGAACACCCACGGAGCCATAGGTAGGGGAGTCATACCACTATATTCTCTCTGGCGGCACTATACTCTCACTGGAGGCTGGATCCACACTGTCCGCAAACCGCCATCCACACTTGCCAGCCCAGCCACCATCTTCCTGCTAGCCCCCATTCTTTCTCTTTCCTCTCCCCCTTCTCTCTGCTAGCACAGCCACAGCAGTTATATTAGTGGCCAATGGCTCACTGGTTACAGCTGACGGCCAACTAGCCACAGCTGATGGCCATGCAATCACAGTTGGCCATTTACTACCTGAGCCAACACCTTTCTATGTGAGGCCGAGAGCCTGGAAACTGCTTTTTGGGGCTCTGCCCCCACACTCCACCCCTACAGGCTCTCGCCTCACAATCTACGCGACAAGCGTCTTCCGCGAGGGGACCTGTGCAAGGAGCCTGGGGGTGAATGCAATATCCTGGACACAACTAGGCTCTCTGGGCACAGCCAGGGTTTCTCAGGGCACCACCAGTGCTTCTGGGCACGGCCAGACTTCCTGGACTTCTTAGGGTACCACCTGTCTTCCCGGACACAGCCAGGGTTTCTCAGGGCACCACCAGTACTCCTGGGCACTGCCAGACTTCCTGGACTTCTTAGGGTACCACCTGTCTTCCCGGACACAGCCAGGGTTTCTCAGGGCACCACCAGTACTCCTGGGCACAGCCAGACTTCCTGGACTTCTTAGGGTACCACCTGTCTTCCCGGACACAGCCAGGGTTTCTCAGGGCACCACCAGTACTCCTGGGCACAGCCAGACTTCCTGGACTTCTTAGGGTACCACTAGTTTCCCCGGGCACAGCTAGGATTTCTCAGGGCGCTGCCACTTTCTCTGGGAACAGCCACACTTCCTGGACACAGCCAGGGCTTTCAGGGCACTGCCACTCTCTGTGGGCACAGCCACACTTCCTGGACACAGCCAGGGCTCTCAGGGCACTGCCACTCTCTCTGGGAACAGCCCGACTTCCTGGGCACAGCCAGGGTATCTTCAGGGTTCAGCCAAACTTCCTGGACTCAGCCAGGGCTCTACTCTCTCTGGGAACAGCCCGACTTCCTGGGCACAGCCAGGGTATCTTCAGGGCTCAGCCAGACTTCCTGGACTCAGCCAGGGCTCTCAAGGCACTGCCACTCTCTCTGTGCCTCTCAGGGTACCCTGCTGGAACAACAGCGACTCACAATCAAGGTGCTTACATATTCTCAATGGCGGCCAGTCAAGAGACAAAAGCAAATATCCCCCAGTTCCACTAACAACAGTTCCTAAACAAACAGTCAAGCAGTCCATTAAATTAGGGATGGGAGGCAATTCCCCATAGTCCATAGTCATTCGCCAGGACTGTCCTGGGGGTGAGGGACGACCGTGACCTCACCCTCATCTCCCATGGAGGACTCAGCAAGCGTTACCTCCTGGGACTATAAGTCCTGCATCCGGGCTGCCTGAGCAGGAACTTCCCCGGCCCACAGGGCTGCAACGACCTTTGCTTTCTCCGGCCTGTGCTGGTTGGGGAACTATCCACATCTTTCCACCTCTCCACGGGGCTCCATCTCTCCAGCAGCTGCATGGCTTTTCCTGTGCTGGTGGGAGAACCGTCCACGTCCTCCCACCCCTCCACGGGGGTCCAGCTCTCCGGCAGCTGCTCCTCCTGGTCTTCCTCAGACTGGTGTTCACATGCACAAACTGCTCCACCGTCTTTTGGAGAGCTTTGGCTGGCACCATACCCTGCTCGCTGCGCCATTTGTCGTGTGGGGGACCCTGCTCGCTGCACCATTTGTCACGCGGGCGGCCTGCAGGGTCTCTGGTCCCGCTCCCCATACAAGAATGCAGGATATGGTGAGGCCAAAAAGGAACACCCACGGAGCCATAGGTAGGGGAGTCATACCACTATATTCTCTCTGGCGGCACTATACTCTCACTGGAGGCTGGATCCACACTGTCCGCAAACCGCCATCCACACTTGCCAGCCCAGCCACCATCTTCCTGCTAGCCCCCATTCTTTCTCTTTCCTCTCCCCCTTCTCTCTGCTAGCACAGCCACAGCAGTTATATTAGTGGCCAATGGCTCACTGGTTACAGCTGACGGCCAACTAGCCACAGCTGATGGCCATGCAATCACAGTTGGCCATTTACTACCTGAGCCAACACCTTTCTATGTGAGGCCGAGAGCCTGGAAACTGCTTTTTGGGGCTCTGCCCCCACAGTCACGCTACGAAGCTATTGAGGTCAAGGGATTGTGTCTTGTTTAGTGAACTGCTAACATTGTACATAGCACGTAGAAAGCGCTGGGCAAATAACTGTTGGACAAATGAATGAATGAACAATTTTAAACCAAGCATGGGAATGGCACCATCTGTCATGGCTCAGAGTTTACAAGGAAATATTCCCTATAAATACATGACAGTCTGTATTCAGTGTTACATGAGTGATATGAACAAAGCCATGCAGGGAATTCAGAGACAACCACAATATTACCAGGTATTCCATATCCACTTGTCGTGCGGGGAGGCCTGCGGGGTCTCTGGTCCCGCTCCCCATGCAAGAACGCAGGATATGGTGAGGCCAAAAAGGAACACCCACGGAGCCATAGGCAGGGGAGTCATACCACTACGGTCTCACTGGAGGCTGGGTTCACTGGACGTGCGACCTGCTGTCCCTTTTGTCTGCAACCCACCGGCGACTCTCTTTCACTCTCCTCCACTCTCCTCCGTAGCCGCAGCAGTTATATCAGCGGCCAATGGCTCAATGGCCACAGCCGACGGCCAATCAGTCACAGCTGATGGCCATCCACCACCCGAGCCAGCACCCCTCCACGTGAGGCCGAGAGCCTGTAAACTACTTTCTGGGGCTCTGCCCCCACACCACTGAAATGATTTACATTTTTTTCTTAAAGATTTTTGCCACTGAAGAGACCTGTGCAGCTTATCTAACGTAGCCTCTTTATTTTACTGGAAAGTAAGATCCAAGAGCTTAAGCCACTGCCCAAGATTAGGTAAGTAAATACACAGGAGAGCCAGGAGACAGCTCTCTCCCGACTTGACACAGCTCTCTACGGGTTTTTCTCCTTAATCACTTACTGCTTCTTCCCTGTTCTTCACGCATTCTTTTTCTTCAGCTCACCCCTTCACTCCTGCTATTTTTCAAGATTCTGCCCATAGCTGTACTGTTGGTCCCACCCTCTGAAGGCATCTCATTCATCCCCACACCCACAGCCTTCATCTTCAAGCAAACAACTCCCCCATCTCTATATTTAGCTGCACTCTTCCTCCTGAGCTGCAGACAAACTGCTGGACAGCTCTTCTGGGTTATCCAACTAGTTTTTCACATTTAACTACAAAACTGAGCTCATCTCTCCACTTCACCCTTCCTACTGGCTGCTCCTTCAATGCTCCCCATCGTCCCAGTCAACCAGACAGAGGCCTGGAATAACTGTCAACTTCTTTCTCTCCCTCATCTCCTATATCCAATCAGTCAAGGTTACAATCACTACCAATTCAATCAATGTTGAATCTATAACATTCCTCACATCTGCTCGTTTTCCACTCCTACCACTTCAGGCTTTCAGCATTTCCCACCTGGTTTATTAGCAATAGTTTTAGCAGATCTGCCTGCTGTCTGTCTTTCTCCGAATCTATTCTAAAAGGAGCGCTCCTCTTAAAACTAGGACTGATCACACAGTTCCCTTGCCCTGAAACCTTTGGCAGTTCTTCGTTTTTTAAATTCTCCTGACTGCCATTCAAAACCCTCCATGATATATTCAACTGAACTCTCCCATCCTCTCTTTCATTCTACCTCTGACATCTCATTCATATACACCTGCTCCCAGGTACTGGAATTAAACCTCAAACTTTCCCTTCTGCCTTCCTTCATTGGCTAACTCTCTGCCAGAAAACCCTCCCTCAAAAACTACCTTCCCTAATTGCAGCCATTCTTTAAAAAGGCCCAAATCATAACAACCTACTCCTGGAAGCTTCTAACATTGCTAGATTTCCCTTAATCAGACTCAAGCTCTCTCTATCCTCAAGTTCAATAGCACTTATTTATAAGATTGTCTTGCAGTCCACTTATGAATGTATATTTGCTACTAGATTCTGAGTTCCTGTCGCAGTAGAGACTAGCCCTTAATCATCTTTGTATGTTATATAATAACCAGAATGATATCTTTCCCAAGGTAAAGTCTCAATAAACATTAGCTTGAATTTAATGGAATTATAGTCCCGTTTTTCAACTTTACAAAGCTACTGTCTTTTAAAGGCATTAAGAAAAAAAGATAACATTTATATTACATTTGAACAATAATGATTTCTTTGCAATCTAAGTTATGTATACTATAAGGTCGACAAACTCAAGACTGATATTTTCGTTCCTCAGGCGGCGCTCCTAAAATACCTAAGAAGCATATCTTGCGCTAATTCAGAGGCTGTAGATCCAAATGCCTCCAAGGGCTCAGAAGGTAACAGAAGGGCTGAATGAAGCCTGCTAGGGGTAAGAAAACATCAGCACGAGCCCCCCTAGGTCTGTGACATGATGAGAATGGGACAGACTGTGGTGACAAGGAGCACACAATCCTCTTCTAAAGGACACAGCCACTACTTGACCCCAATGATCACTGTCAGGATGGAATATGGTCTGAGGCTGCCAGTTCTTCGCATTTTTCTAAAATCCAGAAATCATGATTTTTATTTGAAATCTCTTGAATTTTAAATATTAGTGGTAACAAGCCAGTTAAAAAATATTTTAAACACTGTCAGAGCCAAAGAGAATATACCATGCAGGGTGCTAATGTGATACCTTTGTTTTTTAATCTTACTTCAGGAAAAAGTCCAATGTAAATCAAGACTTTACAAATAGAATGATAAGTTCCCACTGATTTATACTGTAATTTAATATTTATTTCTGATTGATTTTTCAATTTGCCATGGCTTTTCATACTGTGTTTGAAGTCTCACTGTCTTTTAGACTCTCAAGCAAGCAGTTAATAAGTTATATATCAACTTAAATATGCTGTGGGATATTTACTTTTAAAAGAACCCCTTTACGAAATATATTATTAAATTTGTAATGTAAATAATTGCCCTCTAATTGGTTAATTTGACTCTTCATACTATCTTGGATTTTCTTTGTAAAGATAACTCAGAGTAATATCTAACTCATGGTGAACATGAGGAGCAGATGATGTAACAGTGTGGTTACTGAGTGCGTGGTGCTCCCAGCCAGACTGTCTGGATTTGAACCTCACCTCTAAGAAGCACTAGCTGGCTGACCTTGAGCAATGTATTTACTCTCTGTGTGCTTTAGATAATAGAAATGATAAATGTGATTAACAGTAGCACCTCGCTCATAGGATTGCTGTGAGATTTAAATAGATTAATACATGGAAAATTATTGGACTAGTTAGTGCCTGGCACATACTCACTGAATAAATGTCAGCTACTGCTCAGTGTGAGCTGTTATTAGTAGGTTGGTGCAGAAGTAATTGTGGTTTAAAAGGTTAAAAATAATTGCAAAAACCGCAATTACTTTTGCACCAACCTAATACTTTTCCTTATAATTTCATTGGTCGTAACAGAAAGTGGTGGGGAGTCTGGAATAATACATCTGGGCTACTAGGACACAGAAGCTACCCATTCCATGATGTCTTCTGAGCCAGGACAGCCTGCAGCTGAAGTCTCTTCTTGTATAAAGCCCGTGGCATATGGAGATACAGCACCAGATTCAGCTGTGCTCTACGTAAACTGTGAGATGACATTTCTGAGATGCGGGTGTTAGCTACACTGGTCAAAAAGCAGGACAGCCTGCTTCCTTAAGGAGAGGCAGGTTGCTTAGTGGTTATAGCACCGTTTACGCAATCAGACTGCCTGAACTGAATCCTGGTCCACCACTTCCAAACTGTGTGACATTGGCAAAGTTACTTATCCTTTCTAAGCCTCCATTTCCAAATATGTAAAACAGGGGTAAACAGTACCTACTCACAGGGTTGTAGTTAGAATTTAAGGTAATATTACATGCAAAGTGCTTAGTCAATACCTAACTTATGAAAAGTGCTCAAGAAGGTTAGCTGTTACTATTACTCTCAGATAGTTCAAGATTGTGAATTTCAATTATGCTCTCCAGTAACCCACTTAGAAGTGATGCTATACGGAAAAGGACTCAAAGTAGTATAGTGATTTGGTGATATGAATCTTTTCTGATGTAACAGGCTTAAGTAACAGGCTATAGCTTATGCTTCCCCCGAGCTCTTCACAAAGAGACAAGTCAAAGAACAAAAGACACCACAGAAGGCAGGCCACTCCTTGTGGGCAGACAACTTGTCCCCTTTATGATTGTTAAAATGAGGCCAACATGAGGCTCTGCACACCGTAGGAGTGAGTGCTTAACAGTTATTGAAACCCAGAAAGACCACGCTTCTAAAAGAAGAAACCATCTTCTGTTGAACTGAATCAACAGGTACCCTTCCCAACTATTTGTTAGACTAGTGCTTTTTAACTGCTTATAAAAATTGTGTTTAACGGCTTAAAAAATCTGGGCCGGATGGCTCAGTTGGTTACAGCGCAAGCTCTGAACAACAGGGTTGCCGGTTTGATTCCCACTTGGGCCAGTGAGCTGTGCCCTCCACAACTAGAATGAAGACAAGGAGCTGCCACTGAGCTTCCAGAGAGGTGGACAGATGGCTCAGTTGGTTAGAGCATGAGCTCTCAACAAGGTTGCTGGTTCGATTCCCGCATGGGATGGTGGGGCCCCCTGCAAGTAAAGATTGAAAACGGCGACTAGACTTGAAGCTGAGCTGCGCCCTCCACAACTAGATTGAAGGACAACGACTTGGAGCTGACGGGCCCTGGAAACACACTGTCCCCAATATTCCCCAATAAAAAAATTTTTTTTTAAATTGTGTTTTATATAATACATGTAAATGAAAGCACATAAGGAATACGAAACACACAAAAAAGAATCTAAGTGAAAAAAAATAAAAAAACTACTACTTTTAACCACATAGGCTTAAATACGTGTAGTATAAAGACATGAGAGAAAGTATTTAAAGACATGATCTAATCTGAATAATCTAAATTGTGATTATTGTTACATGGAAATATGAGTATTTTGAGCCTTTTAATTACACCATGTGTAGTCTACTATAAATGTAGCATTTTTTATTTCCAGCCCATTTTTAGCCATCTCTTATACTGACAAGCGGTACCACAACATGTACTACTGACAGGATTCTGTTACCTGGATGTGGACTGGAGGTGATGAGGCTCCATTCATTGATGTCTGAATTGTAGCTCTGGACCTTGTCATAGGTGCAGCTTCCTCTGTAGCCACAGTGTCCACCAATGACGTAGATAACCTCATGTAAGACACAGGCAGTAGCATTTCCCACGCCTGTGGTAATTAAAATCACATTAAAATCACATTTTCAGCTGATCTTTCATTCTGTTTTACGATGAATACCGTATTGTTTTTGTTATTATTCACATAAGGCATGTACTCTGAGGGACTGAAGGATAAAAAAGAAAAGCTCCTCGCACTCTTAAAAGATGGTGAGACATTTACAAAAATAATTAGAACACAAGGTAGAGAGCTGTGGATGTTTAGAGCAAGGAGACATTGCTTTTGACTAGGGAAATCATGGCAGGAGGTGGCAAAATTTGACCTGGTCCTTAGTGGGTAGGAATTTGGCAGGTAGAGGTTAGAGGAAGCCATTCTAAATGAGGGCAAGGCAAGTGCAAATGCTTATTGGGCAATCCAAGTAGCAGTTTTGATTTTGGCATACCTGGGGTTGTCTTGTGGGAATTAAAATTGGCATGGTAAGTTAGAGCTACATGGCAAAGAATCCTGATGCCCAACTAAGAAATCTGGACTTAAATCAGCAGGATTTTCAAGCTTTTTAAATCAAGCAAGGGAGGGATTACAAAGGTAGAAAGGTAGAACTGATCCAGCTGCAATGTGTTAAGGGTCTGCATTAGATGGGGCTTTCGGTATAGAGTGGAGGGCAAGGTGACAAGAGACACAGGAAAAACAGATAAGCCTTGATAACTGACTGAGTTGGACACCAACAAGACACATTATGAAATCCTGAGCTTGCAAAACGGGGAAATGTTGATGCCATCGAAAAATACAGAGGAGGAGAAAATAGTTTCAGCAGGGGAACAAGAAGAGGGAAGAAAAATGATGAGGTTCATTTTAGTTGAAAAGTCGGTTTAGTCTTTCAACAAACTTTTACTTAGCATTGCTACATGCAGGGGTGCAGTTTCATCTCGTTCATTTCTACTCTAGAACAAAAGTGAGTTTATAAGCAAGGCAGTTATGAGGGGGAAACATGTTAGGAGTTCCTAAACAGCCAACTATTTCTTCTCTGTATCTTCCTGAACCAAAAAAGGAAATGAATTTGAAATTTGATTCTACCCGATGTAAGTTCTCATTATCAGAGAAAACTGCTAGTTCACTTCAAGACTACAAAATAAAACAAATTGGGAAAAATGTTGTTCTTTCTACAGAAAAATGTGAAACTAAGTTCAGCAAGAGTCTGATCACTATAACCAGTACTAACCCAAAATGCATAACTGACAAAGTGTTACTGTAATGCTGGGACTCAGCTCCCGCCCCCCCCCACCCCACCCCCCAGCACAAAAACGCAGGATATGGTGAGGCCAAAAAGGAACAACAACAGAGCCATAGATAGGGGAGCCATACCACTATATTCTCGATGGCGGTTGGTGGAGACACAAAAGCAAACATCTGTCAGCACCCCAACGAGGGGTCTTCCCGCACCCTAGTCTCGCTGACAGCCGCGCAAGACACAGGAAGTAGGATCAACATGAGCCGCAATGTAATCCCCTTGCTAAGCGCACGTGCTAGCCGCAATTCATCCACTTCACTGCCAACCCACCAAACAACCCACGTAGCCACAGCAGTTATATCAGTGGCTAATGGCTAACCGGTAACAGCTGATAGCCAACTAGTCACAGCTGACGACCATCTACTACCCCAGCCAGCACCTTTCCATGTGAGGCCGAGAGCCTGGAAAGTGCTCTCTGGGACTCTGTCCCCACAGTTACCTTTCCTTGGGATGATTAGATATAACGAAGAATCAAACCTTCAAGATAAAAGCAAAAAAAAAATCGTAATGTCAGACCCAGCTGGCAGGTGGGGGAGGACTTTGGCATATGAGGGTCTCCCATTCCACTCATGGCTGAGTCAAGTACACATATGGCTTTCTTTCACGGTGCATACACCATTGCAACATTTTCTCGTCAGCAAGCATTGTTTCAAATGATTTAACAAAATTTTGGTAAAGTAATACATTTCCATCCTCAAAGAAATATACCGTAAACTACAAAACCATTGAAACTGATCTCATCATTAAGAAACAGAAGCAGAAATATATCCAGGTTTGCAACAGCTGCTAAAATATTTGCAATGTCCTTGTTTCTTCTGTGGAAGAGGCATCAGACAGGACATCCAGAACCACCTTGGAGAGGGGACCTAGAATCCGTAAGTGGGGGGGTCAGTCATGCTCAGGCAGTCAAAAACCAGAGCAACAACAGCAGGGGGTTTTAAGCCACCTTCTCCCATCCATCCACCCACTGGTGAATCTTTGGGCATGCAGGGCAGCAGTCATGATTTAACATGAGAGTTACTTCTGCCCTATCCGAGCTGACACGTTCTATAATGATGCTCATGACGACAATGCCTCACACTTACTGAGTGCCCACTCAGTGCCAGACACTGTTCTAAGCGGTTCACGTGCATAAATTCATTTCATTCTCTCAAAACCCTAAGTTACATAATGTTGTCACCTCCGTTATTCAGATGGCAAAACTGGGGCACAAGGAGATTAAATAATCTGCCCAAGATCACCAGCAAGGAAGTGGAAGTCGGGATTTGGACCCAGGCAGTTTGGCTTCAGAAGCAGTGTGCCTGATCACAAGACCATTCTGTTTCTCAGGCTTCCTGCTTCTCATCCATGGATCACACCAGGTCAGATTCCCACACCAGGTCAGATTCCCACACCCTCACTAGTGTTAAAAAAGAAACTGAAAGGCCTGGGAAGAAACACTGGGGATAAAATGACACAAATTTGGTAACAACCTACCAGTTGTTTCTGTGCAACTCCCCAGCACCAATGAACACATGTAATTAAATACGATTCCAGTTTAACTTTTTTTCCAGTGGGAGGGAAGGAGAGCAAGGCTAATCTAGTGCCAAACAGCAGAAAATACTGTATTCATTAGACAGATATTGAAACACAGTAATGTGGCTGGCTCTGGGGGACACGTAAGGGAGGATAGGGAATCTGCCCCTCTCTTTTACTCTATGAGACAAGACTTGAATCAGAAAAGCAGTGGCTATGTGTCTTTAGTTTTTGAGAGAAAGTAATTTGTTACACCCTGCAGGAACCAGACCTTTCAAGGATTTAATAAAAGACCTTTTAAAAGAGAGGTGATCAAATGATGAGATGAAAAAGCAGAATATTTAAAAGCATAATAAAAAAGGGTTCAGTTTCAAAAGCAAGTCAAAATAAATAAATAAACACAAGTAAAACTACCCAGCTTTCTCTGTTTAACCTTTGACTTAGATACAAATTCTTAAGAGTCAAAGCAAGATCTAGGCTCAAAACAAGCTGTAGAGTAAGTAGAATGAATTATACTGCTTTCTAATATAAATGATATATCTTTTCTAGCCTGCGTAGTGCCCTGTAAGCACATAACTCAAACAAGTTAGGGACTGCTACATTATGTTTTTACTTGGAACATTCTGTGCATTACTTGTATAATCTACTATAGTTCCTAGATAGCATTCCAAAGTGATAAATTCTTTTTAAAGTTATTTCAAGAGAAGCAAGACCAATGGCCCAACCTCAAACACCTGAAAAATACAGAATAAACGTAATCTGTACTTACCTTTAATCATGTTGGCAATAGGTATCCATTTCTCTTTCAATGGATCATAGAACTCAGCCTCTTCTGCTGGAGCCCCTTTTCTGTAACCACCTAAAGCATAGACACAGCCACCCAAGGTGACTGCACAGTGGTAATACCTGGCATTGAGCATTGGCAAACCTTCTGTCCATTCATCACTTTCACTATTATAGATCCACACTGTGTCAAGGGCTTCTATGTTATCCGTCCTGTAACCCCCAGTTACATAAATGTTGGGTCCCAAACATGTAACACCATAGCTCTCCCTAGCATAATCTGGTATTTCTGCTCCCTGAATCCAAACATTTGTCAAAGGATCCCATATGTGAACCTCTGATAAAGGATGCCAGTAATAGCCTCCAATGATATACATTGTGGCTGTGGACCTCTGGGAAATCTCTTTGTGCATGGGATTCAAAGCATTGTATATTAGAGATCGTATCTTATTTTCAGTTAGTAGGCAGCTTCTTTGAAGGCCTAACGCTGTTTTTAAATATACTGGATCTATATCTATGTTGATATAGCTTAGTAGATTATATAGGCATTCAATTCGATTTTCTACATCATGAGCAGTCCACTTAATAACTGGCTCTATGATGGCTTCTTCTTTCCAAACACTGAGATTCTTTCTGGACAAGATAAAGAGGAACTTTTCCAGGCTGATTTCCAGAAATTCTTCTTGTTGCCATACTTCCTTAAACCTTGAACACAGAATTCTTCGAGATTCTTTCTCTAATTCTGGACACACGTGAAATTCTGCAAAGGAGTGCATTCCAATACAATTATCAATATCCAGGTGCCTTACCAAAAATTGCTCACAAGCTTTCTTTACTGAAAGGAACTGTAGCAGATCTGCTGCTTCAAGTAGGCTTTGAACATTTCTTTTAGTTATTTCAATTTGGGAAGTGTATGCATAATTTACAAGGCCTTCCAAAATATCATGGTGGATGCCAGAGATTTTTATTTTATTTTTAAATTTTTCTTTCATGTCAGCTGTGAACATTGCCTTAAAATAATTGCTGCAAGCAGCTAAAACAGCTCGGTGACAATGGAAGATTATGCCTGAAGAACACTGAAGGGTAATATCAGTAAATAATCCATCCAAATAAAATGTTCTGAATGCATCCAGAAAATCCACTGGATGCGTTGAATCCTTGAAAAGGTAAATATAATCTTCTTGTCCCTTTAGAGCCATAGCTGCAATAAATATGAAACAATAAACATGTTTTTAATTTTGCATGTAACCTCAAATAATCAATGCTAAATATTCCAATATTACCATGATTGACTGGCATCAAATATACTGCAAAACTAGACCAAATTCAACATTCTAAGTAACAAATGCAAAATGTGGATGGACTATATGATGATCTATATGATGGTCACCTTAAACCCAGGGCAGCTCGGAATCCGAAACGAAGCCCCCGGATTTTTCAGTCCTTTCTAGAAGAAATACTGATTCTTCTAGCTACCCCAGTTACCCAGTCTCCACAGTCGTCCCCGAGCTCACAGTCCGACAGACATGCCACACTTGGCAAACCAACTGTCCGGGGGTCACCTCACCCGAGGCCGGACTTTGGCCATCTGGGTTCGGCCCCAATTCAAGTCAGTGCGAGATGCTGAGAGGAATGATCGAAATACAGTGAGACAAAAAGAAATCTCAGAAAAGGAAAATCTTGTGCCTTTCTGCTGAAGGCAGGAGATAAAGGAAAGCGGCGCGGCCGCGGCCCCTTCCCCCGTGCGCCCCCTCCCCCGCGGTGCCGCAGGGGTTTCCGCACGCCCCGCGCCCGGGCCGGGGGCCCGCGTTCCCGCCCGCAGACCGCCCCGCTGCAGGGCCGGTCACGGGGACTCGACTCCAGGGCGCCGCGCGCCGCCGACCGGGCCCGGTGCCCGCGTCCGTCGGACGCGGGACGCCGCACAGGTGTGGGGAGGGCGCCGCGGGCGGCCCCGCGCTCGGCCCAGCCCGGCGCCCGCGCGGCCATTGTCTGCTCCTCTGCCGCGGGCGGGCGGGCTCAGGAGACGGCGCGGCCTCGCTCTCCCGCGCTGGGTCCTGCTCGCTTCCCGCCGGCTGGCCTTGGGCGGCAAGTTCGCACCGCACCTACCTCCAGTGACCGCTCCGGGACGCGGTGCTGACCCGCGGGCTAGCGGCGAGCGGGAGCGGGAGCGCCTCCGGACCCTCTGACCATCTTTGGAAGAGGCGCGGCGGAGGCTGCCTCCTAGTGCAGCTCCAGCCCACAAGCGGCTCCTATTTTGGTGCCTCGGCTGCAGCCCGCCTCCATCTGATCAGCCCCCCGCGCGGCCTCTGCACGGGGCCACTGGCGGGAATTCCGGGGTGGCGGGGCCGCGCTGCGCGCAGGAGCGGGGCGGGCTGGCGCGCGGCTGCAGCTGGAGCCTCCCGGGCGCTTCACCGCGCAGCAGGTGGGGCGGTTTCCCTGAGGAGCCTGCCTTCGCCGCTCGCTTTCCCCTCTCCTGGGGTCTGTGTCTAACGCACACGCACAACTCAAACATTTTCTCTCTAGACAAACTCGGCAAGTCCTGAATTAAGAGCACATAATGGAGGCTGAGAAGGGGCTGCCCTTTACCCTTCCCTCAATAGCTCCAACCAGGCCCGGCCGGAGAAAGTGTGGAGAAAATGCAGCAAACCTAAAGGTCGGGGGTCGAGGTTGTCTTCAAAATGCCAGAAGTAGCTGCCGCTTTCCCACGAACGCCATCCCGCCTCCAGCATTAAACTCAGGAGGGAGCCTCTGGGGTTGATTTGCACACTATGGGTTAACCTAGAAGCTTTGAGAAAAACTGGGAGCAGCCAGGGTCAAGGATTCACGTTACCGTGTTTAGAGCAGAGTAGCTGGAATGAGCAGTCTTTCCTCCTGACAGCAGCTAGTCCAATCACATAAAGATGCCCGTGTGCTACACCAGAAAGTTCATTTTCTTGTTCCAACAAAAGCCAATATCTAATATTTTCATTCATTTATTTGTAAGACTTTACTGATTGCTTGCTTGATAGGGCTAGGCACTGGTAAAAGAGTGGTGAAAGATGGCCCATGGCTCTCATGAAGCTTAGAGTTTAGCCACTTTGAGAAGGAGACCAGGATAAAAGGCACACCAGAGGCCCAGGGTGGTTTCTCAGAGTGTGGTATGAAAGACAGAACATACAAATGGACAATGGCTGGACTGTATATGACAGAACTCTGAACCACATAAGCAGCCCAGGAAGCCAAACCACAACCTCTGCAGCAATTGGACCAGAACAGGACTGGTCAAGACTGCCAGCTTCCCTATTTTTACCCTTACCTCCAACTCAGGACCAACCAGAGAAAGCCAAATATGCTCCCTGAACCAATCACATAAAATACCCCCTGCTTCTAGTAGCTGGTCTACAGCTTTCCCAGGCCAGTCAGAGCAGACCCCAGACCTTCCTCTTTTTTTCACTTTTATGTAAACCTTTTCTACTCCCCTACCTGCCTTTAATCCTGTGCCAAAGGCAAGTAATGGTGGCTGACTCAGTTATAGCAAGATCCGAATAAATAGCATCTGTTCTCATTTGGGTGGTTTTAGTTTAATTCCACATGTCAGACCATCTCAATGCAATTATGTGGATGCTGGTTATGCAGCACCCGCAACCACTACCACCACCCCATCCAGACTTCTTGGGGTGAAGACCTAGGAATCTGCATTCTAATCAAATGCATCAAGTGATTTTTTTGCAGTTAGAAGAATGTATGTTGGACCCAAGATGGGAGAAAAAAGAAAGGTTTAATATCCAACATGTGGTTTAAAGTTTAGTAAAGAAGGAAAGTAAATGAAATTTAGTTTCAGGATTAAGGTTCATTTCTGCCATTTATTTCACATGTAACCTTAAACAAGTTACTAACCTTTTCTGATTCTTAGTTTTCTGATCTGTAAAACACACCAAAAAATATCAATACTTTCTAAACGTAACAGTTGTGGCAGAAGGGTGTGCCACTTAGGATGTGGCATATATTAGCTGCTATAATGAAAGGATATTTACACTTAATTTCCATCACAACCTCAATTTGGAAATTAGCATCTTATTAACATTTCTTTACAAATTATTAATTTTTTAGTTAATTGTAATTACAGACAGTTCATCTTTTGTAATGGGTAGTGATATTGTTAGTGTTGCCATTCAAGGACACGATTGTGACTGACTGAAGATGGGGCATTCTTTCCATGTTTGTCACTGAAGTGTGGAAATGGCTGTGGCTATGATGACAGGTTTGATGTACAGAAAATATTATAGGCTCTAACTCAGAGTAGGGGCTTCTAGAATCATAACAGCATGAGATGAACGATTCTTGAATAATAGAATTCACTACTGTCATTGGTACAGTTATTTCACATTGCTGCATAGATCAATTAAAACTTTTGCTTCCACTGCCTGATGTTCCTTGTGAATTACTGCTTAAAAGTGTATAAACTTAAGTTACATGTCAGTAAAAAAGACCAAGAAAAGTGGTGTATATCAGTACATATTAGATTGCTTCAACTTGCCAAGAAAAGAGCATGTCCTGAAGGGTATTGCCAGCAGTTCCTCTTTACCACATGCTTTATCAAAGAGACCACTGCAAATGCTAATAAATTTGATGTACTCAAAAACATATAATTAACACTCATAAGTTAAATAAATTAATGGCACTGTTCAAGAAAACAAATGTGCCATCTGTGAATCTAAGTCATAAGGAAATAAAGAGCTACTACAAAGATGAAACATAACTGACTCTTGGCACATACTAAACTTGGCATGGAATTGGATGCCATTTGGCATCACACTTAAGCTTTTCAAAAGACTCCTGGTTTCTAAAAATAACAATTGTACTTACTGTTTTTACCTTATTAGTACATCTTTCCCCTAAGTGTTGCTATGCTATTAAGTGTTTGATATGCTAATTGTGAAATAGTTATCGAGGTATGTAAATGGTGGGTATAAACAGGAAATTTTGTATACTTCATTTACATACTGAATTAAACAAGTTGTTACTAACTATAAATATAGTGGGTATAATTTATAAGGCCACCACATACAGCTGTGTAAGTTATGCACTGCACAATTCCAGCTCATTCCACTCAAGTAGAGTGCAATGTGAACATGGTCTTCAGGAGTTGTACAGTATACAACCAGCATGGGTCTCTGTGGCTGCCTTTGAGTTGCTATGTTCTTGGCAAAGTCTCTTTGTTACACTTCCTGGAAAATCAGAAAGTGAACATTCTAATGACTGGATAACAAGTACTTTTGCAAGTCACGAAGTTTCCAATTTCTTGTTTGCAATAAAAATTAAAGAGGATTTTTGACAAATAATTTGGAAAGAATCCACAAAATGAGTGGCACTGCTGTAATAAATTTCTCTCATTTCCATCTGCTTGCCTATATGAACACTTTTTCTTCGGGACTATATCTATAGGAATTTAAAACAAGAATAACATCCTAAACTCTTGTTCTAGCAGTATGTAATACTCAGCCAAATATCTATGGTTTAAGTGAAAAGAAAATAGTCCCATTCATCAGCTTGAAATAAATTTTGATAAAATTTACTTTTAATTTAAATGTATTTATGTTGCTGGATAAATTATAATAATTGCAACGTTAATCAGCCTGGAATTTTCTTACTACTGAAGAATCAAGGGCATACCAAAGTCAGCACTCCTGGTAGCCAGCTTTGGATCCAGCCGGAGCACCATCTGGTCACCTTCAAGGATGACACACCCAAAGGACAGACTGAGCAGACACAAGAGCCCTGCTAAAGCGAATTCTGCTTTGTAGGGTCAGCCCCTGCATAACAGCTCCTCCACTGTAGTCACCAGCCAGTCCTCACAACCAATCAGCCCAAGGGTCAATCCCTCGCACTGACGTGCAAATAGCAAGCAAGGCTCAACTACCGTGTTTCCCCAAAGAAGACCTAGCTGGACCATCAGCTCTAATGCATCTTTTAGAGCAAAACTTAATATAAGACCCGGTCTTATTTTACTATAAGACCTAGTCTTTTTTTTTTAAAGATTTTTATTGGGGAAAGGGAACAGGACTTTATTGGGGACCAGTGTGTACTTCCAGGTCTTTTTCCAAGTCAAGTTGTTGTCCTTTCAATCCTAGTTGTGGAGGGCGCAGCTCAGCTCCAGGTCCAGTTGTCATTGTTAGTTGCCGGGGGCAGATCCCACCATCCCTTGCGGGACTCAAGGAGTTGAACCGGCAACCTTGTGGTTGAGAGCCCACTGGCCCATGTGGGAATCAAAACGGCAGCCTTCGGCATTAGGAGCACGGAGCTCCAACTACCTGAGCCACCAGGCCAGCCCCAAGAGCCAGTCATATAAAATATAATATAATATAATATAATATAATATAATATAATATAATACAATACAATATAATACTAGGTTTTATATTAATTTTTGCTCCAAAAGATGCATTAATTTTTGCTCCAAAAGATCTTATTTTCAGGGAAATAGGGTACAACGGGAGGGCACATGCAACCCACACAAAGGATACATCTGCAGCACCCAGCTCAAGTGACCAAGGAGACTGTGCCAATAGGCCCCACAGGAAACCTACTACATAAGGCCACTCTATTAAGACTGAGAGACATACCGTGTTTCCACCAAAATAAGACCTAGCCAGACAATCAGTTCTAATGCATCTTTTGGAGCAAAAATTAATGTAAGACCTGGTATTTTATATTATATTATATTATATTATATTATATTATATTATATTATATTATATTATATTATATTATATAGACACAGTCTTACAGTAAAATAAGACCGAGTTTTATATTAATTTTTGCTTCAAAAGACACATTAGAGCTGATGGTCTGGCTAGGTCTTAGTTTTGGGGAAACAGTAATATAAGACCAAGTTTTTTTTTTTTTTTTTTAATTAAATTTATTGGGGTGACAATTGTTAGTAAAATTACATAGATTTCAGGTGTACAATTCTGTATTACATCATCTATAAATCCCATTGTGTGTTCATCACCCAGAGTCAGTTCTTCCATCACCATATATTCGATCCCCCTTACCCTCACCTCCCCCCAAGACCAAGTCTTATATCAATTTTTGCTCCAAAAGACACATTCGAGCTGATTGTCTAGCTAGGTCATGTTTTCGGGGAAACATGGTAGTAGCCTGACCTAATACATACATAGAGACAAACACAGTGACGCAGCCAAAATGGGGAGACAAAGAAATATGTCCCTAATGAAGGAACAGAACAAAGCTCCAGAAAAAGAACTGAACAAAATGGAGACAGGCAATGTACCAAATGCAGAGTTCAGAACAATGGCTATAAGGGTGCTCAATGATCTCAGTGAGAACTTCAACAAAGAGACAGGAAACATAAAAATGGAGATAGAAAATATAAAGAAGAACCAGTCAGAAATGAAGAATGCAATAACTGAAATGAAAAATATATTAAAGGGAATCAACAGTAGATTAGATGAAGCAGAGGAATGAATCAGTGATTTGGATAAGGTAGCAAATAAGGTAGCAGAAAACACCCAATTAAAACAGCAAAAAGAAAAAAAGAATTAAAAAAAGACGATAGTTTAAGGGGCCTTTGAGACAATATCAATGGTATCAACATTCACATCATAGGGGTACCAGATGGAGGAGAAAGGAATTGAAAACCTACTTGAAGAAATAATGACAGAAAACTTCCCTAACCTGGTGAAGGAAATAGACATCCAAGACCATGAAGTGCAGAGAGTCCCAAACAAGATGATCCCAAATGGGCCCACGAAAAGGCACATCATAATTAAAATGTCAAAGGTTAAAGACAAAGAGAGAATCTTAAAAGCAGCAAGAGAAAAGCAGTTAGTTACCTACAAGGGAGCTCCCATAAGACTGTCAGTTGCTTTCTCAACAGAAACGTTTCTGGCCGAAGGGATGGGCACAAAATAGTCACAGTGATGGAAAGCAAGGATCTACAATCAAGATTACTCTACCTAGCAAAGCTATCATTTAGAATCAAAGGACAGAAAAAGATCTTCCCAGACAAGAAAATGCTAAAAGAGTTTATCACCACCAAACCAGTATTACAAGAAATGTTATAGGGGCTTCTTTAAGACAAATGAATGAATGAATAAATAAAATATCAAAAATATGAATGATTAAATGGCAATAACGACACATCTATCAATAATTACTTTAAACGTAAATGGACTAAATGCTCCAATCAAAAGATAAGGTGGCTGAATGGATAAGAAAACAAAACCGTTACATGTGCTGCCTACAAGAGACTCACTTCAGATTGAAAGACACACACAAACTGAAAGTAAAGGGATGGGAAAAAGACATGTCATTAAAAAAAAAGGCTGGGGTACCAATACTTATATCAGACAAAATAGACTTTAAAACAAAGGCTATAACAAGAGAAAAAGAAGGGCCCAGTAATCCCACTTCTGGATATTTATCTGAAGAAACTCAAAACCCTAATTTGAAAACACATATGCATCCATATGTTCATTGCAGCATTATTTACAATAGGCCAAGATATGGACGCAACCTGGGTGTCCATCAATAGATGAATGGATAAACAAGAGGGGATACATATATACAATGGCATATTACTCAGTCATGAAAAAGAATGAAATCTTGCCATCTTCAACAACATGGATGGAGTACAGAGTATTTGCTAAGTGGCGTAAGTCAGACAGAGAAAGACAAATGCCATATAATTTCATTTATATGTGGACTCTAAAGAACAAAGTAAACAAAGAAACAAAACAGAAACAAAATCATACATACAGAGAACATTTGGATGGTTGCCAGATGGGAGGGAGTTTGGGGGAAGATATTAAGAAGTACAAAATAGTCACGGGGATGTAAAGTATAGCAAAAAGAATACAGACAATAATATTGTAATAAGAATGTATGATGTCAGATGGGTACCATATTTATCAGAATGATTACTTTGTAAGTTATATAAATGTCTAATAACTATGTTATATACCTGAAACTAATATAATATTGTATGTCAACTGTAATTGAAAAATAAATATTTTTTTAAAATAAGAGAAAAAAATCAAGGCCATAAAAGTTAAAATTTTAATTTATGTACATTTTTGTTGTAGAGAAGTATAAGAGACCATTAATAGAAGATTTTCAAGTATAAAAATATACAGACAATCCTTTCTTTGAATGGTTACAGTATGCATGAATTTCATTTATCATGGTTTAAATAATGCCAATCCCTAAACAGGTTTCAAATTTCAATTACTGTGGTATATTAACTGTGAGTAATTGCATAAAATACAAATTTCACCTGCTAGCTCTTTAGTCCACAAATCACTACATAAATAACAGATGAGCATCATGATCAATGACCAATCATGTCTCTGCTTTCAAAGTTGCTAGTGATTGGTCATTGTGCATCTGTTATTCAGTTCACATACAGACAGCAAAGCTTCTAGTTGTCTTACCTCATCTGCTAGTAATAAATCTGTGTAATATTTAACAAAAATAGATCACTGGAAGAGGGCACTGGCCAACAAAAATCAAAGGGCAGCAAAGAATTAAAAAGTGATAATGCTGCAAGTGAAATTTGAATGGAACACAATGAAGTTCTAGAAGGAATAACTGACCATGGAAATGCTGACACTGCTGTCATTGGACGGACTCTGGATATGCAGGCAGTGGAACTTGGTGCAGGTGAATTTATGATTTAAGTGAGGAAAGCTGTTGTTGACAAAAAGGATGAAGGTGTCCCAGTAGAAGTGATGCTGGGAAAAAACTTCATATTAAAAGAACTCGTGGCGATACCTCACAACATTGAAAGTGCAAAGAATAAAATGTTGGAAGCTGATCCAAACTTAGAAAGAACTTGTGACAATTTATCAAGGTATAGAAAGATGGTCACTCCGCATTGTAATTGATGACAAAAAGAAGGCAAGAACTATTCAAACTGCTCTTCATAAATTACTTTTTACAAAAAAATAAAATACTTCAATTTCCGATGTTTATAACTGCATTACACTAAGTAAATATTGCTCTTACTATGTTTTTCATTTTCCTATACATTTATAACTGACAGTAAGAGAGTTTTTAATGTTCTGACAAAAAAGTTTTAAAGGTCACAGGATAATTATAGTTTTTCCCAGTGACTATCAAGATTACTTTGTATTATAATCTTGGACGGTCATTTTTATGGTCCTGCACTACTGTGCAAAGTGAGGACTGCCTGTATTTTCAATAGGACAACATTCTCTGGGAGGAATGGAATGGAAATATGAGCTCAAGTAGAAAAAAGAATGAGATAAAAATTTCCCACTGTTAAAGAACAACTTATTTATGTATTTTTAAATGAATGATGATAGGTTTCAAATTACTATAGCTAGCTTTTACTAAATAGATTTAAAAGTTATTTAAAAACCTATTAAAAAGTAATTATTTACAATATAGTAGAAACTACAACATTGGTGAATGTTTAAACTTATGATGAAAAGTTTTCCATATCAATCTGAAAATGTGGAGGTAAGTACATAGCTTTTCAAAGTTATTTTAGGAGTACTTGTTCAAAAAAATATTGAAAGACCATGGGTCTATTCTCAAAACAGGAATTAGCCTACTATTCTTTGCGGGGGGGGGGGGGGGCGTGGGGTCGTCATTTAAAAGAGAGCAGTTATTGAGAATGTTTTTGGGTGCCACAATTAAAGCTCAATTCCAGATATAATTAATACAAGACAGAGGATCATAAACTAGGATCTTTTTCAATTACAAGCAATAGAAACGCAAATCTTCCAACTAGAAAAAGAATAAAAGAGCTTTTGCTCAAATAAACCAAGACAGAATACTCTTAAATACGCGTAAGTCAAAGATTAAAACTCTCCAACGACTTCTTATCTCATTCAGTAAAAGCTGAAGTATTTAAATGGCCTCCAGGACCCCCACACCCAACCCGCTTCTGTCCTCACCAGGAATGTCCTCAGGGCCTTACGATTAGGGTTCTTTTTACCTGTACTGCTCTTTTCCCCAGCTACTGCTACATGACTGGCTTGCTCACTTCCATCAGGTTTTTGCTCAAATACTAACTTCCCAGTATGGCCTTCATTTACTAACCTATTTAAAATTATCTCCCTACCCCTCCTGCTATTCACTATCCCCCTTCCCTGCTTTATTTTAATCCATAGTACTTATTCCCATCTGTATTACATATTTTGTTTATTATTATTTTTTTTAATTTATTTTTTAAATTTATTGGGGTGACAATTGTTAGTAAAATTACATAGATTTCAGGTGTACAATTCTGTATTACATCATCTATAAATCCCATTGTGTGTTCACCACCCAGAGTCAGTTCTCCTTCCATCACCATATATTTGATTCCCCTTACCCTCTTCTCCCACCCCCCAATATTTTGTTTATTTATCAGTTTATTGTATGATATCTCCCACTAGAATGAAAGCAGTGATTTTTGTCTGTTTTGTTCATGATTATATTCCCAGAACAGTGTCTGCAACATAACAAGTGCTCAATAAATATTTGCTGTATAAATGAAAACATGAAGGGGTTAAAAAAAAGACTTTCAGAATCTTCTTTAAAAACTTGTTCAAGGGCCCACAGTTCTCTAATAAATTACATAAATTAGTTAATTTGCAGACACTGCCCTCCTGAAGCACATGGTCTAAAAGTTTTGTTCTTTATTCACTTCAAATTCAAAGCATCTGGTGTATCTATTCCTTCCTGTTCATTCTCTCTGACCTTACTCTTATCAGGTCTTCATCACTTTTCACTTGACTTACTGCAAGATTTTCCTATATCAGTCTCTTCCCTTTCCTCCCAAACTATTCACCATCTATATACTCCCCAAACACCACTTTCTTCACAGCACTTCCTGTTACTTGCTGCTAAGACCTTCCTGGAAAAAATTCAAACTCAATGGATTAGTTTTCAAACCTGTCCATAAATTAGCCAAATCCCACTTATGAAGCTTTATTCTATATTTCAACCCCTAACTTCATCAAGCCAGCTACCTCATCACTACCTAATGAATATGCTGTGCTCACTCTCATCTTGATTCACACTATTCCCTTCTCCTGGAAAGCTTTCCCATGTCCTTTTCATGTCTCTAAATCCTTTCCATCATTTAAGATGTGATCAGTCTACCTCTTTCATAAAGCTTTTTATATCACAATTAATCAATTGACTGAGTAGAAAACACAATGCGATATGGTCATTTAGTACTTCCTTGACCTAAGTCCTTTTTGTTTATGCTGATTACTAAGATGCTTTACGAAGCATACTTTGGTATTATAAATTACACATGTCCCACTACCTCATCAATCAAATTGTTAAGGTCTTTGAAGGGCATCATTCTTCATAAGACATAGTCCTATACTTCTTATACTACCACAGGTTTGTTTTGTTTGCATATAGTTAGTACCCCCCGAAACATTTGTTGAATGAAGTACTTTTAGCCCTCAAAATTGTGCAATAAGATATTTTTCTGGATTTAAATGTGAAAAGGGCTAAGTTGTTAATTAAGCCCTGAACAATATACTTTCATATTGAATGGAGGATAATAAAATATTGCGTGAACCAGGTTGTGGAGAGTTGTGATTTTGACATGTAACAAAATCCAGAACATGACTGTAGAGTGGTAGACTAAATGTGAATGTGCAGGTTTTCCAATTTGCACTGATTATAAATAATCCTATGCGGCAAAAGGTATTTAGTTTAATTGTAAATATTTTTACTAATTGTTTAGGTATACAACTGAAAATTTATTAATTAAATATAAAAGACAAAGTAATTTTTTTCTAAGTAATAGCTTCCATAAACAGTAGTTTCTAAGAATTTCTGTTAGGAAACATCTATGTTAGTATTTTGTTTCCACATGAGCCATCATCACACAGATACCAGCTTGTATGACAAATAAGTAGGATGGATTATACTTCTCTCCTAGAATACATTATTCTATAAACCCTTGTACAGCACATCAAAAAATCTGTCTACAACAGAACTATCCACTGTCCACCTAAAAAAGAAACCCAACAGGATGCACTAAGTGACAGGGTATTAGGTAAGAGTTTAGTCAATTCAAATATATATTCCCTACAAATGGTGTCATCTGAAGATGTGCTGTGGGGTTACTAGGTCAGTAAAAAACTCTTCCTCTCATCCTTTGAAAAAAAGCATATCTGATAATGTATCAGGCAGGGAAGTAGCTACAAATTCCAGCCCCACTCACAGTATTAATAGAGCTACTCTACCCTGTCCAACGCCTGCTTGCAGTTGCCCTACTGATATATCAGCGGTCTCTTGAAGTAGCTTATGAGACCGTAAAGGATTCTGTAACACTCCCTCTGGGCTAGTATAAACCAAGAGCTAAAAAATTCAAATGTTGTAAAAGTAAATGAATGTGTGGGCACATCAGAGATAACATTTTTCAAAGTAGAATAAAGATGTAAGTATAATGTGCACTACAAAAAACTACACTTGCACTACAAAAGCAGGTTTAAACTAAAAGATGTGTGCCACAATACGTATAACAGCTGGGTAGGAAAAGAAGCCTAATATGTATCTAACACAGGAAAGAAGTGACTGAGTTAGGCATCGAACATATTTGTTATGGTGATTGCTGTGCTGTGACAAAGCTATGGACTGGGTGATAAGGAAAATTTTATATGGGGAAATAATTCTGGTTCTGTGGCTTTAAGAGTAGTAGTATTTAGTATGTATAATTGCTGTATCTTCACTTGATCCACAAATAAAAGACATGGAGTTTTGAGCATTAATAAGTAGTTCTCAAACAGGAATTGTTTTCTTCCCCAGAAGACATATGGCAGTGTCTGGAGACATTTTTGGTTGTCACAACTTGGGCGGTGCCACTGGCATCTAGTGAGTAGAGGTCAGGGATGCTGCTAAATATCCTGCGATGGACAGGAAACACTCCCTCATCTCTCTGAACCCCTACAAGAAATTATCCAGCCCAAAATGTCTATAGGGCCAAAGTTGAGAAAGTCTGCATTAAGTCACTTACTATACCAGGTCCTACTCTAGCAGTTTATTTCTGTGTCTAGTAGTTCTTTGGTGATTAAATGCACAGGAAGTTGGGCAGGCTATTTGGTGGCAGATAAGCTTGCACATCATCACGTTTGGCTGTTTAAGAGGGACCAGCTTGGACTCACTTTTTGAGGTTGAATTCACTTTCAGATGATTTCTATGGCACCCAGACTTGACCTATAGTCAGTCAAGATTGCTTTCTGGTTTTTATAGGAAATGGTGCTACATCCAGTAGGTTTGGCAATCAAGAGGCATCTAGTATCTGAAGTATTTGTAGTAGCCATGTAGACAGAACGCAGGCATGCCCTGGGAGCATTTCTGGAAGAAGAGTACATGACCTCACCACAACAATTCTGTGAATTGCTACTACTTAGGGTTGTGGGAAAGAGGTCATTACATACTTTTCTTTAACAAAGCACATTTCATTGGCGTATATATCAAAGTCTGGTTCAGGGAGCAGCATCAGCATCATCTGTGTGTCAGAAAGGCAGCATCTCAAGTCCGACCCAGACCTACTGAAACAATTTACAGGTTAACATGATCCCCAGACAAGCACTGTGTTCTGCAATACAGTGAGGAGAAAAGAGGAGAAAGACGTGCTTAAAAGACCAAAATGAGAGAACCAGTGACCTGATCCTTTAATACAGCACTGTGTTCAGTTCAGGGACAATCTTGAAGGTCAGAGAGGGCTTATGAGTAGGTCAGAGAATTATGAAAATAAAAATTGATTTCTGAGGATTCAGATAAACTTATAGTGTTTAGCTCAAAGAAAACTAAGCAACATGGAGAGTTCAAACACGTGATCTATTAATATGCTAAAAATGACAGTTAAAGCAGACCCCAAAATGGTTTTAAGTTGTAGTAAAACCTCCTTCAAAAGGCCTTAAAAATAGGATGACGTAGTTTTATTCAAAGAATAGATTTAAAAAGCTCCTTGAAGCACTTAAATTCATAATATTAGATTTACCAAATTTTAGAACAGGAAGGTAGTTATGGTAAATTCACTCAATCTAGTCATTTTACAGAAAACAAAATGAACTCCAGCGAAACAAAAATTTACCAAAGTCACAGAGCGGCTTACCAAAGTTAGCAGTTAGAGCTGGGACCAGAATTCAGGCTGACTCAACTAGTTTTGAAGAATCCTTTTATACTTAGTTCTGTGACTTCACTGAGATTGTTTTCTTACTTTTAAAAGTTGGAATAATATTCCTATTTTGAGCGTTTTGTTTTTTTAATGAGTTTACACACACAGTATACGTCGTAATGTTTATACTAGTTATAATATAGTAACTGTGTCACATCTCAGCACTGTCCTCTTATTTTACTGTGAGTTCTTTGGAGGACAGCGCTCCTTCCCTCTCACCCTTCCTTTTTTTTTTCTTACAAGTCTTTCATAATTTTATTTAACTCTCCTTTCATTTAAAGTGCAAAAATATGTGAATATTTAAAATTTTATTCTTGAAGAATATATTTATTAATACAGGTAAATACGTACGCTGTAATTTTAAGTGACAAAAGCAATATAACAATTATAAGAATCCACCTGTATCAAAGAATATAAATACACACATACAGATACATACACACATACATATACATACACACACACACACACAGACATACACACTTGGAGAAAATTCTGAGAGGATTTGGTTGCCCTGTATGGTGACATTATGGGCAATTATTTTGCAAATGTCACTCAAGCGGTGAAGAAGCAGTGGCGCCTTTGGACAGTAAGTAGCCCTTGGCAAAGCTTTTATCTGGAAGATGCTGGAGAAGGTCTGGGCACAGAGCTGGTTTCATGAGTGTGTGACCTGTGCAGTCAGAAGGGCCCCACTCCCAGTTTAATGCTCTGCTGTTTGAAATTCTTAGTAATTTTTGAACAAGAGACGCCGTATTTTCACCGTTCTCTGGGCCTTGCAAACTATGTAGTCAGTCCTGCTTGAGCAGCTCAGCTCTGGAGCATTCACTGGTAGATGGTAGTGGGGTGTGCTCTATCTCTCAGGAGGTGTTGCTTTATTTCTTTAAATTGTTTCCTTTTTAAAAGAAGTACAGTCATATCATTAAAGTTAGCAGAAAAATTAAATTACCCTTAAACCTTTTAAAGGCAGAGGCATTTTAACCAGCATCTCTTCATCCATCATGTTTGGTGTCTAGTCATAAGAATAAAAAACAATTCATTACTTTAAAATATAAATTGCCAAACATGTAAAAATTACGAAAAAGGTGTGCATGTGAAAATTAGACTACCTATTCCTTGAGAGATGGGATTAGCTACTGTACTAGTTTTCTCTTGGTACATAACAAATTACCACACATTTGGTACCACAAAACAACACAAATATATTATCTCAGTTTCTGTAGGTCAGAAATCTGGGTGTGGTGTGACTGGGTTCTCTGCTCAGGGTCTCACTGGGCTGAAATCAAGGTGTCAGCCTGCACTGTGCTTTTTGCATCTGAGACTCAGGGTCTTCTTCCAAACTCACGTGGTTGTTGGTAGAATTCATTTCTTTGCAGTTACCTGTAGGACTGAGATCCCTGTTTCTTTGCTGGCTGTCAGCTAGGGGTTGCTCTTGGCTCCTAGATGCTGTTCACATTCCTTACTGCATGCCTCCCTCCTTTAAACCAGCAATAGCATGTTGAGTCTTTGCTTGTGATTCGAATCACTGACTCCTCTACTGCTTCCAGCCAGGAAAACTCGCTACTTTTATAGGACTCATGTGCTTAGGTCAGGCCTACCCAGAAAATCTCCCGGTGCCATAAAACATAACCTAATTACAGTAGTAACGTATATCAAGTTCACAGTACTGGGGATTCTGCGTGGCACGTACCCTAGGCAGTGGAAAATCTCTGGGGCCATTTTGGAATTCTGCCTTCCACAGCTGTGCTGTAGTCTCAGGAGAAGAATAGGATGTCCCTGCTTCCCTAGCCAATCCTAGTATGACTTTAATAGTCTTTTCCAATTCACATTTAACTAACGTCTCAATTTTATAAGCTCACATTTCAGCATAGTAAAAAGTAGCCACAAAGAATTTGCTTACCATTGGGGAAACATCAGGATTCTTTCGTCTGCAAAGGGAAGACTTTGGAGAACAAGAATCTGACATTTTAAAAAGCCTAGTTAGCATGTATCAATATATTTGTTTCATTAAATCAAATATAACCTAAAGACATAATAAGCCATATATTCAATTTAGATGTTTATATTTAAAAATGAAGATTAAGACCAGATTATCTAGAAATTATCAAATGTAAGATTTAGAAAAGATTAACACAATGTAATGGAAACAATATTTTTCACAAATATGGCAACTTTAGTATATAAAGTGCTCAGAAAAAAGATAAGCAGATCCTACAGATAAAAAAGGACATATCCAGAACTTTAAAAAAGAAAGTAGAAATGACTCAGTAAAATTCGACCTTGGTGAACTAATATTTATTGAATGCATAGTATGTGTGTGAGGTGCTAGCATATATGACAAGAGCAGGGGTGTTATTCAGCCACTGTTATGTTTGTGGCCAGTATCCATTCTGTTTCGTAATTGTGCTCTGATTGGTTGGAGCCTGTGCAGTAGTGGTTGCTAAATATATTGAATATCACCACTGTGTGCTAAGTGATTTATTATCTTGTAGTGGGCTGAATAATAGCCACCCAAAGATATCAGGTCCTCATCCCTGGAATCTGTAAATGTTACCTTATAAGGAAAATGGGTCTTTGTAGATGTGACTAAGTTAAGGATCTTGAGATGGGGAGATTGTCCTGTATTGTGTGGGTGGGCCCTAAATGCAATTACAAGCATCCTTATAAGAAAGGGGCAGAGGGAGATTTAATATTGACAGAAGAGGAGAAAGCAGTATGACCACGAGGCGGAGATTGAAATGATGCAACCACAAGCCAAGGAATGCTGGCAGCCACAGAAGCTGGAAGAGACAAGGTACAGATTCTTCCCTACAGCCTCCAATGGAGAGTGGGTCTCCTGACATCTTGACTTTAGCCCTTGTACACATCTTGACCCATTTGAGATCCTGAGACCCATTTGAAACTGTTTTGAACTTTTGGCCTTTGGAACTATGAGACAATAAATTTCTATTCTTTTAAGCCACCCAGTTTAATTTGTTAGTAGCTACAGTAAACTAATACAATGCTTAATTCAGTAAACCTTCACAACAATCTTAGGAGATAGGTACTATTATTATCTCCAGTTAACAGATAAAGAAGTTGAGGTATTGAAAGGCTAGTAATTTACACAATCCAGGGCTTGCACTTAAATTCAGATCTTCTAATCCATAGCAGGATTTTTTTGTTTGTTTGTTTCTTTTCACCACCTTGTTGTATTAGCAGTGTAAAATGAGATAAAATTTCTGCTTCTGCAGGAACTGGGACTAACCCAACCCTCCCACTATAAACAATGAGGAAACTGGACAAAGTACATGAAATAACAGTTTTCAGGCACTAAACAAGCGGCGCAGGACTGTGATCCCTAAGAGAAAGGAAACAGATAAAGCAGCCCTATAATTGCTTGTATTTCTGCCTAGAGACACTTTCTAGCTCAAGGTACAGGAAGAGGGAATCCCTGGCAGACTATGGTGGTCTTGCTGAGTTGAGGAGATGGAAATAAGTTTTGGGGAGGCAGAAGTGGCTGGAATTTGCAGGGCAGAATATGAGACAGGAAGGAGCTAAATTAAGAGAGTTCCAGAAATCTGGAAGGGGAGATGTCCCCTTCAGTCTGTGACACAATACTAAGCCATACATGCATAGGGTGAAACTCCATAAATCTGGGCAAAGAATGACCTTAGAATTGTAAGTTAAACAATTTCGAGAGATCATACAGAACTGGAAGATATTTGAGTTCCAATCAGACCCTGAGACGCACTGGGTTTGATCTACTAGGGAACAAAGAAGCAAAGGGGAAGAACAATGCTTATATTAAAAAGGCAAAAGGAAAAAGAAAAAAACACAAATAGAGGGATGGATAGATATGTGATAAAACAAGCAGAGTAAAATGTTAATGGTGGGGCCGGCCCGGTGGCTCAGGCGGTTAGAGCTCTGTGCTCCTAACTCCGAAGGCTGCCGGTTCGATTCCCACATGGGCCAGTGGGCTCTCAACCACAAGGTTGCCAGTTCAATTCCTCGACTCCCGCAAGGGATGGTGGGCAGTGCCCCCTGCAACTAAAATTGAACACAGCACCTTGAGCTGAGCTGTGCTGAGCTCCCGGATCGCTCAGTTGGTTGGAGAATGTCCTCTCAACCACAACGTTGCCGGTTTCGACTCCCGCAAGGGATGGTGGGCGCACTGGGATGGTGGGCCCCCTGCAACTAGCAACGGCAACTGGACCTGGAGCTGAGCTGCGCCCTCCACAACTAAGACTGAAAGAACAACTTGAAGCTGAACAGCACCCTCCACAACTAAGATTGAAAGGACAACAACTTGACTTGGAGAAAAGTCCTGAAAGTGCACACTGTTCCCCAATAAAGTCCTGTTCCCCTTCCCCAATAAAATCTTTAAAAAAAAAATCTTAATGGTAAAATCTAGATAGTAAGCATACAGGTGTTCAATGAAAAATTAAAGGGTTAATAAGGGAATATTATGACAAATATTATGCCCATAAATTTTACAACTTACATGAAATAGACAAAATCCTCAAGAGACACTATGGTGACTTTAAAGTATGTCCACACTTTGACTCCTCCTTCAAAGGGGAAGTCTTATTCTCCTTCCTTTGAGCACTTAGTGTTCTGTTTTAACAACTAAAATATGGCAGAAGTAATGATATATAACTTCTGAGACTAGGTCACAAATGTCATTGTGGTTTCCTCTTTGCCCTCTCTCCGATCGCTCACTTGGCAACAAACGATGTCCTTAGGACACTTAAGCAGCTCTTTGGAGAGGCCCATGTGGTTGGAAATTGAGGCCTCCTGCCAACAACCAACAATAAATTGAGACTTACTGATAATAATCTGTGAGACACTGAGGCCTTCTGTAGGAAGCCATAAGAGTGAGCCACCTTGCAAGCAGATCCGCCAGCCCTAGTCACGCTTCTGTGACTACTGCCTTGTACACATCTTGACCCATTTGAGATCCTGAGCCAGAACAACCCAGCTAAGTGCTCCTGAATTCCTGGCCCACAGAAACTGTGAGGTAATTAATGCTTAGTTTTAAGCTGTTACATTTTGAGGTGATTTACTATGCAGCAATAGATAACACATACTGTCAACTACCAAAGATTGTGATAAAAACTATACAAACTGAATAGTCCTGTATCTATTAAAGAAATTGAATTACTAGCTAAAAACCTTCCAACAAAGAAAACTCCAGGCCTAGATGGCTTTACTGTTGAATTCTGCCAAACATTTAAGAAAGAATACCAGCTGTTTGTTGTTCCTTTCAATGTCATTTTTAGGTGTGTTTTTTTCGGCTGCTTTATGCTTTTTCCATCTTTGGTTATCAGCAGTTTTACAATGATGTGATTTCACATTGTTTTCTTTTTATCCTGTTTGGGGTTCTTGAATCTGTAGTTTAATAACTTGTATCAATTTAGTAAAGTTGTCATTATCTCTTAAAATATTGCTTATTTTCTTACTCCTTTCCTTCTGGACACTGAATTCCTATGTTAGATCTTACAGTATCTTCTATGTCTCCTACTTTTCTGTATTTTCATTATTTGATCTTTTTCTACATCATCCTGGATATTTTCTTCTAACTTGTGTTCATTTGTTAATTCTCTCTTCAGCTATATCTGTTCTATTGTGAAATCCATCAAGATTCCAATTTCAGTCATAGTAATTTTCAGCACTAGTATTTCCATATATTTTCTTAATAATTTTCAATCCTTTCCTAAATTCTCCTAACTTTAGTTTGTGTCTGAAAATTCCGAATCTGGATGTCCTTCATATCTGTTTAAATGGAAATTTCTACTGGTGTTCAATCATGTCTCTTGGTGCGGCTATTTTTTTATTGTGTGACTTACAGTGTACTTGCAAAACTGTTTATATTTTGAGACCTATTGCATTAATTTCCTATTGCTGTATAACAGTATTACCCCAAACTCAGTGTCTTTAAACAACACATATTTATTATCTCATGGGTCCTGTGGGTCAGGAGTCCAAGCACAGCTTAGCTGGGGATTCTGTTTCATGGTCTCACAGGCTGCAATCATAGTGTCAGCCTGGGCTGTGTATCAGCTGAGGCTCCGCTGGCGAAGGATTCACTTTCAGGCTCACATGGTTGCAGCATTCAGTTCCTTGTAGACTGCTGGACCAGTGACTATTTCTTGCAGTTGGCTAGAGGCCATCCTCAGTTGCTCACCATGTGGCCCTCTCTGAAGACCAGCACACAACAGGTGCTTTACAACATTGCTTCAAAATCAATAAGAGAGAAGAGAGTTCCTTAACAAGATGGGAATTAGAATATGGTATAATGTAATCATGTATAATTACATACATCCCATCATCGTTGTGGTAGCCTATTGATTAGAAGCAAGTCATATGCCCCCTCCTTCACACACAAACAATGAATACCAGGATACAGGGATAATGGGGGGCCATCTTAGAATCTGCCTACCATTCCTAGGATGTTAACATTCTCTTGAGATAATTTAGATTTGCTTCTGCCATGCACCTGGGAGCTCTAAAAATCGTAAATAACCTCAATCCAATTTCAGGGAAAGAGTATTCAAAGCTGAGATGCCACCCCTTTGCAGGTATGCATACTTCTGGATCAGTTTTACCCCTAATGGGCAATTCTAATTCCTTTTGGGATTCTGATTCAAAGGGGAAAGGTTTTACGCAGGCCACATACCTCAATGCCTCTTCCCCTGATACTATGTGATTGTCAAGATAGCCACTCAGCAGCTCAAACACCACTTAAGAATCAGCCAACACTTCTGGGGAAAATCAGCTCACCTATCTACGTTTCTGTGCTTCCGTAGCAATTGTTCATTGTTGTCTGCTCTCTCATGTCTTTAGGCAGGTATTTTTAAATGTTTTCAAGCTATCAGCTTTTCTAGATGTGCTCATTAGAAGATCTGGTCCAAATTACTTGCTCTACCATTATTATAAATGAAAGTCTTACAATTATTATTTTTTACTTCCATAATTTGTAATTTGTCACTGGCCTTCACATGTAGAGATGATAATCTATAATGATAATGTATAAGAGTAAATATGTTTAAACATAATCTAACCTAAAAATGTAAAGCAAAACAAAGATTTACTTTTCCAATCTGAAAAAATTAAAAAGTATCATTTTTTCCCACTAAATTATATTGAACACTTCTATTTCCAGAGCTTTCCATAATAGAAAAAGAAAATCCTAATATTATTACATAATGGATATATATGCCTAAAACATGGGAGCCTAGAAATTAACATGGAATTATAAATATTTTTAGATCACCTGGTATTTTGCTACTGTCCCTATATAAAAAGGTCTCTTAAATGTTGAGTATTCCTACAAATTACATATATCATTCAAGACTGCACTGACCAGCAGAAATAACACACTGATTAAGCCAGCATACTGGAGTTATAGTTGTGATACTGATGTTAATTTAAAATATTTCAAGAACATTAATTTGCATTTAATCTCAAAAGGAAAGTCTGAAATTGATGAAAACTTGGGCAACAGGTACTGCATCCTTATCTCTAAAATATACAGATTTGGGAGAACATTATATTGAGGGTGTCAAAAAAATGTATACACATTTCAAGGAAAAATTGTATTAAAATTTAATACTCAATATGTACTGATAACAAAGATGATTATAAGTCATGTGTACACATTTTTTTGGCACCCTAAGTATATTTGGGGGTCTTTTATTCTTATGTGACTAAAGCATTGGGCTCTTTTATTTTTTTAAAGATTTTTTTATTGGGGGAGGGGAACGGGACTTTATTGGGGAACAGTGTGTACTTACAGGATTTTTTCCAAGTCAAGTTATTGTCCTTTCAGTCTTAGTTGTGGAGGGCGCATCTCAGCTCCAGGTTCAGTTGCCATTGTTAGTTTAAGGGGGCACAGCTCACCATCCCCTGCGGGAGTCGAACTGGCACCTTGTGGTTGAGAGCCCACTGGTCCATGTGGGAATCGAACTGGCAGCCTTCGGCATTAGGAGCACGGAACTCCAACCGCCTGAACCACCGGGCCGGCCCCTGGGCTTTTTTTAAAGATATGTAACTACTAGACATGCTTTTGAAATAAATATCTAAGAGAGTAAAATTATGACTACTTTCTCTGAGAATTTAAAAAATATGTAATCTATCATGCATCTTTGGTAGAGACCACTTACCTCAATTCTGTACTCCTTTTTTTCCAATTTTTCCAGGCATATGACCATCTGGAATAAAAGCGATATTTTTCATTCTTCCTTATAGTTAGGTGGGGACATTGTGCCATTTTGGCCAATGCAATTTAAATGAGCATGCAACTCACTGCCTTCCTTCTTGCTGACCATAATATTGATGTGAGGGCTGGAGTTTGGACAACAATCTTGGATCATAAGTTGGAAGCCAAATGCTGGAAGTTGGTAGAGCAACACAGTAGCTTTGAGATACTTACCTCTGGAATTTTTAAGTGAGAGGAAAAAAAATCTTTCTTTTTCTTAAGCTACTGGTATTTGGAGTTTTAGTTTTATGCTGCTGTACTTAACTAATACACATTTTAATTGTTGGCATATTACTCCTTTATTAGAAATTGTAAATGAGAAATTACTTCAACACCTGAAGACCAAGCTACAACACAATATTCCATAGGCTCAAGATTTTGAGACATTCTGGAAAGAGTTTTCTGTAAAGTATATCCTTTCCGTGGCATCGCAACATCATTCTTCTTTAAAAAGGTTACTGGACAAAGATCATTTCCACCATCACCAATATAAACAATTCGCGTATAAGTCACTCCCTGTTGTAATTGTTTATCTACAAATTCTACCAAAACTACATTTTTGCAAAGATTTTTGGGACACCTATAGCAAGAATGAGCATGATAATTTTCCACAGTGAGATGACCACTGCCATCAAAAGCTGCTGGATTTGTAAACACTTTATCAAACACATCATGAAAATTGGTTGCTTCTAAAAACCAATCTATGAAGACTGAATTTGAATCCGAAATAATGATGCAATCAAACTTGTCCTTGTTCTTTCTTATAAAGTTTAAAAGCTCCACCATTCCTGAAGTGAAAGGCATTGATGTTACTGCTCTTTTCATTTCATCTTCTCTCACACCTTTATCTCCCAAGTACTTGAAGACTCTGCCCATAAATTCTGTCCAAAATCCTTTTTTATAAGACTCTTTTAGTTCAACGGGAAGCTTTTTCTCTGGAGCACATCGTACAATCCAGGTGTCACTGTTGTCATCTATGATTGTATTGTCAAAGTCAAAAACCAGCAAAATTTTCATGGTTCCAGAAACAGATTTGGGTTACCCTGAAAAAGAAAAAATATTCCCTAAACACTCTGTTTCACATATCTAGCTATTATACTTATTTAGCAAACATTATTGAGTGTTAATCTGCTAAAACATATAAACAAATTAAAATGATTAAGCATTTTAAGACACCATTTAAGCACTTTTTCCTAAGAAGCAAAGTTTTCATATTTGAATATTCTAAGTGAATGGAAAACAGAATATCTAAAAAGGATACTCACAGTATTATTATATTCCTGTGGGAATTGTTTCTTGACCATTCAGAATTAAACTATAGAGCTACCTACCGAGAGAAGTAATGAAACAATTCTTCTCTTTTCTAAATTAGTCTAATTTAGAAAAGTTTTAAAAGAATATAGAAAAGGGGCGGCCAGATGGCTCAGTTGGTTAGAGCGTGAGCTCTTAACAACAAGGTTGCCGGTTCCATTCCCACATGGGCCAGTGAACTGCACCCTCTACAACTAAAGTGAAAACAACGGCTTGAGCTTGGAGCTGGGCCACCAGTGGGGGTCCGGTTGGAGCAGTGGCTCAGTTGGTTAGAGCGTGAGCTCTTAACAACAAGGTTGCCGGTTCCATTCACACATGGGCCAGTGAACGGCACCCTCTACAACTAAAGTGAAAACAACGGCTTGAGCTTGGAGCTGGGCCACCAGTGGGGGTCCGGTTGGAGCAGTGGTTAGAGAGTGGTGCTCAAAACACCAAGGTCACCGGTTTGAGTCTCACATGGGCCAGTGAGCTGTGCCTTCCACAACTAGATTGAAAAACAACAACTTGACATCCTGGAAAAATCACACTGTTCCCCAATATTCCCCTATTAAAAAAAGAAGAATACAGAAAAAAAATGTAGGCTAATCATTCTTATTGTTTTTATCAAGCATAGTCAAATCGATTAGCTTAAAATATTTACAATAATCTTCATGTTAACTAACAGGTCGTGTATAATATTGACTGTGTACTAACCACAATTCAGACCAAATTTAATATAACATGAAATCTTGCAAACTTTAAATAATTTTTTAAAAGGTGTTCAGCTTGAAATTAATTTCTAGTGAAAATGCCAATGCTGTAACTAAATGGTTGCTTGATGCTGTACTTGAAATTCTAAACAAATTACTTGAAGTGGAGGTCAATTCAGTTCTTCTAGACTAGTAGTAATTTTTATTAACAATTTTCAAATTTACTGACATTTTCTCTAGGTTGCTTAGCTCTGGAGTGCCAAATAATCTGGATATACCTGAGTAATCACATTGCTTATGATGTGACAATTACTTAAATCTCTGTTTACATTAAAAGATAATGAAGCTTGTTAATTATAAATTTAAAGAGAAAAGAATTGGTCAACAGATGGTATGGTTGAAAATTATCATGTAAAAATGATAATTATAGATTATGCAAACAAAAGCTACAATTAGTATGTGTAGACAAAAAATTTTTTAAAAAAGAGTAATACTAAAGATATTACTATACACCAGACACTGGACTAAAGACTTTATAATTATCATCTCATTTAACTGTTATAACCCTTTTAAGTAGGAATTATCCTCATCTTAAAAATATGTAAGCTGGAGCCCAAGTATTAGTTAAGTTGGTTAAGTATCAGTTAAACGGCAGAGCTGGAATTTGGACTCAGGCTGGCTTGGCTCCAAAGTTCATGCTTTTAAATACCACACTCTAGTGTGTAACACATAGAATATTTAAAAACTGTTTAAAATAAAATACTAAGGTCATTTTGATGAAAATATGTTTAATTATATGAAAACACTCATTAGTCTCAAAGTACATATTAACTGTATTAAATCTGTGCTCTACTTTATAACCATTCTGAGGTTTTAGCAAAAAATTCTAAATTTGTGAAGAATCCCACAAATAAGAAAAAGAAGAGATCAATTAAAAATTGAAAACATGGCATTTAACCACATGTATTCTCTGATTTATAACAACAGACATCCAGTAGGTGAAACAGAGAATAGAGCTCATGACCCATATAAGAATAAGTATTTGGTATCTCTCAGGTTAGAATATCGGGATTTCTGGTCAAGATGGCAAAGAAGGTAAACTGTGCTCACCTCCACCTATGATCACATCACAATTAAAACTAAATTATAGAGCCACCTTCACTGAGAAACACCTGAGGACTAGCTGAACAGAATTCCTTTAACTAAGGATATAAAGAAGAAACTACATTGAGCTAGGTAGGAGGAGTGGAGACATAAAACAGGCAGGTCCCTTATCCACAGTGTGGAGATTAAGAAACAGGAGGAATGCCTGGGCAATGGAGGTCCCCACTGAGAAGAGAGGGGTCGCAGCCCCACACCAGGCTCCTCAGCTGAGGGCTAACTGTGAAAACTAGCAGAGATGGCATCTAAGGAAGACAAAGGGCTGTTAGAGACCAAGGTGCTGTTCTTAAAGGGCCCACAGACAGACTCACTCACCTACAAACTCACTTACTCTAAGCTCAAGCACAAGTTCAGCAGCTTGAAAAGTGCCAGGGACATACAAAGAGGAACTAAATTGACTCACTTCAGGGTAAGGGCTGGAGGGGCAGGGGTCAGGGCAACTCTGACAGAACTGGTGATAGACATCGTTTTCCTTGTTGGGCTATTCTTTCATCCAATTGGCCTGGTACAGGCAGGTGCCAAATCTGTGATCTCTGTTAAAATGGCTCATATCGTTTGCCCCACCCTGGTCATTCCCTGAGAACGAGCCCCACTCAACTCACTCACCAGGCCTGAGCCTCTTCCAGCAGCAACTCCACAGGAGTGTCCTGCCTTGGCTCATGCTACAGACTCAAAGGACTGCAAACCCCAAAAGAGTACTGGCTGTCCTAGACTTGCGCTGCAGATATTCTCAAAGGTCCACAAATCCCAACCAAGCAGCAGCCGGCCTTGGCATGCAGTGTAGCTCCTGCCTAGGATCCCCAAGCCCAGCACAAGTGGTGACTGGTCTCAATTTGCATCGTAACTCCCATCAGGTGGCCCCAAAACTGGCATAAGCAGAGGTCAGTCTTAGAGTGTAATGTAGCTCCAACTAAACAGCCTCAAGCCTGGCACAAGTGGTAGGTGATTTCAGCTCACATCGTAGTACCCACCAAAGGATGCTATGTCCAACACAAGTAGCAGCTAGCCTTAGTTCGCAGCATAGCCTCTCCCAAGCACCTCGAAGCCCAGCACAAGAGACAACCAACCACAGATAACTTTGTAGTTCCTACCAATGGACCCAAGCTTGGCACAAGAGGCAGATGACCTTGACCCAACACACGTGGGGGACAGATTCAGATTGCACCAGTGCCCCACCCAACTAGCTCCACAAATGACACACCCAAAGGGAAGGATGGACTCAGCTGGCACCAGAGCCCTGCTAAAGTGACTCCCACTCTTTGGGGTTAACCCCCGCACAACAGCTCATCCACTGTAGTCACAGCCAGCCCTCACAGCCAGTCAGCCTGAGCGTCAACCCCACCCACTAACATGCCATCAGCAATTGAGACCTAACTACAACAGGAGAGCACATACAACCTATATAGGGGACACTCCTGGATCACCTGGCTGAGATAACCAGGGAAACTGCACCACTGGGCCCCACAGGACACCTTCTACATAATCTGAAAGTTTTCCCTTTAAGATCAGGAACAAGACAAGGACGCCCACTCTTGCCACTTTTATTCAACATTGTATTAGAAGTCCTAGCCACAGACAAGAAAAAGAAATAAAAGGTATCCTAATTGGAAAGGAAGAAGTAAAACTGTCGTTTTTCAGATGACATGATACCATACAGAAAGGACTCCAAAGATCTCACCAGAAAAACTATTACAATTAATAAAGGAATTCAGTAAAGTAACAGGATATGAAATTAATATTCAGAAATCATTTGCATTTTAATATACCACTAATGAAGTATTAGAAAGAGAAATCAAGAAATTAAGAAAATAATCTCATTTACAGTTGCATCAAAAAGAATACCTAGGAATACATTTAACCAAGGAGGTGAAAAACCTGTACTTGAAAACCTTAAGACACTGAAGAAAGAAATTGAAGAGGATACAAACAAATGAAAGGATATACCATGTTCACAGATAGGAAGAATTAATATTGTTAAAATGTCCATACTAAGTAAAGTAATCTACAGATTCAATGCAATCCCTATCAAAATAACAATGGCATTTTCCACAGAGCTAGAATAAATAACCCTAAAATGTATATGGAACCACAAAAGATCCTGAAGAGCCAAAGCAATACTGAGAAAGAAGAACAAAGTTGGAGATATCATGCTTCCTGATATCAAACTATACTACAAGGCTATAGTAATCCGAACAGCATGGCACTGGCATAGAAACAGACACATAGATCAATGGAACAGAACAGAGAGCCCAGAAATAAATCCATGCCTATATAGTCAATTAATCTATGACAAAGGAGGCAAGAATATACAATAGGGTAATGACAATCTCTTCAATAATAGGTATCGGGAAAACTGGATAGATACATAGAAAAAAAGGAAACAACACTACTTTCTTACACCATATACAATAATAAACTCAAAATGTATTAAAGCCTTAAATGTAAGACCTGAAACCATGAAACTCCTGGAAGAAAAGATAGGCAGTATGAGTCTTCGCAATATTTTTTGGATATATCCCCTCGGGCAGGTGAAACAAAAGGAAAAATAAACAAATGGGACTACATCAAACTAAAAAGTTTTTGCACAGCCAAGGAAACCGTCAACAAATGAAAAGACAACCTACTGAATGGGAAAACATATTTGCTAATGACAGATCCAATAAGGGGTTAATATCCAAAATATATAAGGAACTCATACAACTGCAACCTAACACCAAAAAACAAAACAAAAACAAAAACAACCCAACAATCTGATTAAAAAATGGGCAGAGGGCCTAAAGAGACATATCTCCAAAGAGGACATGTAGATGGCCAATAAACACATGAAAAGATGCTCAACATCACTAATCATCAGGGAAGTGCAAATTAAAAGCACAATGAGATATCACCTCACACCTGTCAGAATGGCTACCATCAATAAATCAATAAACAAGTGCTGGTGAGGATGTGTAGAAAAGAGAACCCTTGTGCACTGTTTGTGGGATTGTAAATTGGTACAGCCACTATGGAAAACAGTATGGAGGGCCCCCAATTAAAAATCACCCAGCAATTCCACTTCTGGGTAGAATTTATTTGTTTTAGAAGTCTAAAGCACTAATTTGAAAAGATGTATGCACCCTTATGTTCACTGCAGCATTATTAACAATAGCCAAGATATGTAGGCAACCTAAGTGTTCACTGACAGACAAAGGGATAATGAAGAAGTGGTACACATATTCAATGGAATATTACTCAGCCATATAAAAGAATGAAATCTTACCGTTTGCAACAACATGGATGGACCTAGAGGATATTATGCTAAGTGAAATAAGACTGAGAAAGACACATACGATATGATCTCACTTATATGTGGAATTTAAAGAACAGAAAAAACAAAATAAAAACAGAGTCATAGATGCAGAGAATAAACTGATAGTTGCTAGATGGGGGGGCATTAAGGGTGGGTGAGAGAGGTGAAGGGATTAGGAAATACAAATTGGTAGTCACAAAATAGTCACGGGGATATGAAATACAGTATGGGTGATATAGTCAATAATGTTGTAAAAACTATGTATGGTATCAGATGGATACTAGACTTACTGGGAGGATCACTTCATAAATTGTATAAATGCCTAAGCACTGCGTTGTACACCTGAAACTGATATAATAGTGAATGTCAAATATAATTAAAATAAAATAAAATAAAATATATGTATGGTCACGGGATATAAAGTAGAGCATAGGGAATATAGTCAATGGCATTATTAATAATAGCCAAGATATGGAGGCAACCTAAGTGTTCACTGACAGATGAATGAATAAAGAAGAAGTGGTACATATATACAATGGAGTATTAACCATAAAAAAGAATGAAATCTTACCATTTGCAACAACATGGATGGACACAGAGAGTATTATACTAAGTGAAATAAATCAGACAAAGACAAATACCATGTAATTTCACTGATACCTGTAATCTAAAAACCAAAACAAATGAACAAACAAAACAGAAACAAACTCATAGATACAGAGAATGAACTGATGGTTGCCAGATGGGAGGGAGGTTGGAGGAGCTGAGTGAGAAAGGTGAAAGGGATTAAGAAGTACAAATTACCAGTTATAAAAATAGTCAAAGGGATGTAAAGGACAGCATAGGGAATAATAACTATTCCCTATATAATGACTATGTATGGGGTCAAGGGGTAGAAGGCTTATCAGGGTGATCATTCCGTAAGGTATATGAATGTCTAACACTATGTGGTACACCTGAAACTAATATAACATTGTATGTTAACTGTAATTGAAAAAAAAAAAAAAAGGAGAAGATCTGGAGAATAACCTAGAGGGGTATCTCCTGTGGTATGAATTTAGATGGTATATAATATTCTGATACTCTGGATCTTTGTATGTCTAAATGTCTAATCCAGGTGTCTCACTAGCTCCCACAGACTGAAGTGCAGAATTCACTTTCCCACAGAAACAATATAATAAGTAGCAATAAGGCATAGTTGACAATCACATTAGTACTGTACCTAGGTATATGTCAAGTTAAACATGCTTTTTAAGTATTCTGAATTTATACATAATTAACCATTTTTTTTCAAATGGAACTCATTGTTGGTTAAAAACTATCTCAAGCTTATATTTAATTAGCCACAAATTACCGAAATTCCTGAACTATTAACCTAAAACTAATAAGATGTATCATACGCCTGAAGTTAACATAGTTCCACTGCTATTAATTTCTATCTAAAAGTCAAACTTTCTGAATTTCAGATCTTTTTATATTTGTCTTTTCCTCAGCATTCAACATAAAACTTTATTAAAAATACTTACCCGACTTAGTATTTCCAACACAATCTTACTTCACCATAAAGTTCTAACAGTCAGGACAATCTTCAGTTTTAAACACCAGTCAGTTTCTAACACATTACTCCTACTCCATATGCAGGAAACAAAGTCCTCTGGTTAGGAGCAAAGGAATGGAGACCTCTTAACTCCTAAAATTAATAAGAGTATTTAAGATATTTTTAAATTTATGTTTTCTAATTATGCTATTTTCTCTTACATCAGAAAAGCACCTATTGGCAATGGGAGAAACAAATTTTTGATTAAATAGAAACTTTATATACAAAACAGGGTATGTTATGTAAACATGTTGTTATCCAGTGGATAAAATCCCAAGTGTTAGGCTGACTATGTTGCGATTTCCAGAGTCTATATTTTTCTTTTCACTTGTTAAATTATAGACAAATACAATATTCTGTTGTCAGTAAACATTAAAAGGTTTAGTGCTGTATTTGAGATGTCTCCGAAAATTAAGGTGTGCACAAAGATTTAGTTTTAATGTAAATCTATTTTGAAACCAATTTGTTAAAATTCCCAAAAATAGTTATTAACTATTCTCTTCAAAAGCATGTGCATTGTATATTTGGTATATCCACAATGTTTCCATAGTCTAATAATAACCTATGTACTTCTAACAATAATAAAAACTGGAAACTACACAGACATCAAACTGGGGATAAGACATACTTGTTAAATAAGATATGTATGTGATAGCCATATGATGGAATATTTAGCTAGTAAAAGCAAAGATGTTCAGTTTAAATTAAACAAGCAAATCACAAAAATATGCCCAGTATAATGCCATTTTTGTTTTTTTTAAAAATAAGTGTCTTTGTGTACAGTGGTAGGAGCATGGGTGGTTCAACTGTTGTGCAATCTTTTTCTACACTGATTTTTTTCTCCAAAATAATTTAAAGTCTGTTTTAGATCAAAGTGTATATTCACATGCTATCTTCTGAATTTCTCAACAAAGAAAAAACAAAAGGAGCAGATGTATTAGAGACCTAACTAACTCTAGATTGAGTTGGCTCTGAAGATCCATGGGTTAGAGCTAGAACAAGGTGTAGGAAGTCAAATTATATCAGACAACCATGTCAAATTGGCAAATTCCTGACATCAAATCTCATATGATTCAAATACTTTTTGTAAGCAATTTAGTAGAAATTCTAGAGAATTTTTATTGGAAGGTAATTCTCCGTGGGTCTCTACGGGTTCCGCTTGTCTTACAAGCACAGCACTCACTGCTCTTTGCTCTAGACCAGGGGTGTCCAAACTTTTTTCAACGTTTTTTACCAAGGGCCATATGCGGTAAAATACACAAACAGCCGGGCCACTCCCTGGAGGTGAAGTACGTATTGCCTCACCTGGTTTATTTAAGTAAACTAAACATATTTTTGGAATTTGCTGTGGGCCAATAAAAAATGGATTGCGGGCCGCAATTGGCCCACGGGCCGCAGTTTGGACACCTCTGCTATAGACTATTGTTTCAAAAATGAATGTATAGAAAACAGCTTTGAAAGGCATGTTTATTATTCATTGTAATCAAGATTTGGGTTCCTTAACCTAACTCCATGTGCAGGTGACTTCTGGCCTTCTTTACATCATCCTGTGGGGTCTGGGGCAAAACTGCTGATATTCCGGCTACTGCTGTAATTCACCTCTGCATCTAATTCAGGTGTATCTGATGTAATCCAGGTCTGCATCTTCTACAAAACTGTGGCAAGCTACCTCAAGTTGTTAGTATGCAAGTAGGATAAAATCTCTGACCTTTCCCAGTTCTTGACATTTTAAACTCTATGCTTCCAAAAATCCCCACCAATGTTGTATGTGCAAGAACTAATTTTTGTCAACAAATAGTTTATTAATACTTCATACTTACTAGCATTATTACGGTGGGACATCTGATAGAACACCTGAAGAAAAACAGTACAACTATGTGTTAGAAGTTTAGCGATTAATAATTTTACCTCCTTTCATTTTGAGCGACTCCAATCGGGTGCCTAATGTGTACATACTGTAGCTAACTAGCTTGTAACGAAATAATTTGTACCTTGATGTGTTAGAAAAGGATCTTTTGAAACCAAGCCCACCATCCACTCTTAACAGATTTTTTTGTCCTTAGAGGTCCCCCAAATACGTTCAATTTACTGTATTTACCAAGCAATTTAAAATACCTTAAAGGTCCTAACATGAATGTTCTGAGACAACATCCAAGTTTTACCATTTCTATATTTTAAAAAACTAAGTCCCGTCTATCCCGGATCATGCCTTAGAAACCAAAGTAGCCAAAGTATTTAAAAGTAGGTTTTCTGTCCATTAATCCCTGGGTTTCTTAGCTAAGGGAGGACTTTGCCCTTCACCTTTACGACCGCGAGGAGGACTGTGGGCCGCACACAACCAAGCCTAGGCCCCGCTCTCTCACACACCTGTGAGGTTCGCCCGGAAGATAAGCGCATGAAACTACTTGGGGGTCGTCCCCCGCGAGGCACGCAGTGAGTTAGAATGGAAACACCAGGCCCAGCGGGTTCCCTAGGTGTCCTCACTGGCCCAGGCCGGGCGTCAGGAAGCGCCTTAGCCTCCGCCCCGCTCCCGCGGAGTCCTCCTGCGCATGTCGGCTGGGCCGCCCCATCCGCACGCCCGGCCTCGGCTCCCCGCGCAGGCGCAGCCTAGGTTCTCCAGCCCCACTGCAGACTGCGGTGTATTTTTCGTTCCTTGGCGACAGCCGCCGTCATTTCCGGCGGCGTTGCTAAGCAACTGCGCGGTGTACAATACACTCCGCTGCCTAGAGACTGTGCCGCTCTGCCTCGGAGGCTCCTTTCCAAGTCTGGATCGCCTTGGGCATCCCATCAGAGATGCTGGCGCGGTTCGGAAGGCGCTGTGGACAGGCAAGGGAAAGCACGGGTGAGCTAAACTGGCCCATCCCGGCACGGGGATTGTTTCTGGCCCCCAGGCATGGGGTGAGAGGCGAGGGTGCAAGTGAGGGTGCCTAGTCCACGTGAAATGGACTCCACCAAGTTGAAATCAGCCCCTTGGGCATCGTTGGGTTCTATGTAAATTAGACAGTTTTGCCCTCGGTTGAATTAAGAGGTGGGAAATGTTTACATAAGTAGAGGTGGAGAAAATATAAGAACGCTGATCCAATTGACCTGCTGGTCCGATTCTCTAGCTGCACAGTTGCAGCTCTGAGTCTGGTGTTTGCTGAGTTTTCTTGCACTTAAGCTTTGTTCTTTATTGAGTGAATTGGAATATCTTTTGGAAATATTGATGACCTCATTAGAGTCTTGGCTCTGATGTGAACCTACTCAGTGCTCTTATGAAAGTCTCTAAGGGAAAATGTCTTAATTTCCTCATCTCTAAAGTGAGGGTATGGTCTCACCCTAAGAAAAATGCTTTGATAGGCTGTAAAATATGATGCTACTTAAGGTATTGTAATTCAGATGACCTTTTATAAAGTTTTTAGAACAGAAGTAGACTAGTCAGACATCTTAAGAGCTCTTTATCAATTCCAACCATTGTAGTTTCTTAAGTCTGTAAATTCCCCATTAACGATCTCATGGTGACAACTAGAACCTTGGGAATTTGGACTGTCTTCATGTTAGTGCCCGAGCTTCTGTAGCAATTGAGTCCTTTGTGCCAGATGCAGAGTGAGAGCCAGCCATTCTCCATTAGTGGGTATTTGTGCAGTGGAGGACTTATGAAGTAGCAACAGAGGGTCATGGTATGTAGGAGCGAGACAGTACCCATGTGACATGCATTGAAAAAACACAGTTACTCCAACATATTCACTATCCTGTGTATGCAGTACTGCACTAAAAGACTTAGATTTTTACCTGATAGGTTTTTTGTGGTAATTGGTCCAAAAGTTTCCACTGGAGCCTCACTGCTATATTGTAAACTCTATTTGGAAGAGGATGAAGAGGAGAGAGGTTCAGATATGTAAACAGATATCTGTAAAACAAATAATTATGTAAAGATTTAGTAGGATGATATCAGCCAGAATGGTGGAATGAGGATTTCTGAAAATCTTTTCTTCCATTAAATAAAAAAGAACAGTGGCAAAAATAGTCAAAATCAAATTTTTGAGAACTCAGGAAATTAACCAAAGGCTTGCAACAATTGCCGATGTGGAGAAATTGGAACCCTCACATGTTGTTGGTGGGAATGTAAATGGTACAGTCACTTTGGAAAACAATTTGGCATGTCTTTAAAATGTTAAACGTGGAGTTATAGTTCTACTCCTAGGTATGTATCTAAAATAATGGAAAACATATGTCCACACAAACACTTATATATGAATATTCATAGCAGCATTTTTTCATAATAGCCAAAAGGTGGAAACAACCCAAATACTAACAAAATGTGATATTAGGTTGGTGCAAATATGATTGTGGTTTTTGCAGTTATTTTTAACCTTTTAAACCGCAATTACTTTTGCCCCAACCTAATACATCATCTATACAATGAAATATTATTCAACTATAAAAAGCAATTAAGTACTGATACACGCTACAACATGAATGAATCTTGAAAACATTATATAAATAAAAGAAGCCAGACATAAAAAGGCCACATGTATGATTCCATTTATATGAAATGTCTGGAATAGACAAATCCATAGAGACAGAAAGTAAATTAATGGTTGCCAGGGACTGTGGGAGGGGAGATGGGGGAATGAGTGCTAATGGGTACAGGGTTCCTTTCTGGGTTTATGAAATGCTCTGAAATTAGTGGTGATGGTTGCACAGCCTTGTGAATAGACAAAAAACACTGGATATTACCCTTTACAATAGTGAGTTTTATAATATGTGAACTATATTTCAATTTAAAGAGATTCTGTAAACCACCGAAAGTGTGTCAGTGATGACAGGCTCATGGACTGATTTTAGATACTCTTAGATCACTTACCACTACATTTCTCCCCTCTCTATTGCTTGAGAGTCTCCCTATTCATCTTTCTTTCTCTGTCCATCGTTCTTTCTTGTCCCTTCTTTCATCTGTGGCCTGTTTAACTTCTCTAACAGCCACTACTAGCATTGTATGAGAGCTATTTCTAGGAAGGAATCCTAGAAATAAGATTATCCTCTGAGAGCTGAACCCCATCAACCCAGTGGATTAAAGCATGGACATGTGAAATTAGCCATAGCTCTGATACCAATCAGGGCTCTCCTGATCCTCAAAGAGATGTGGGAACTTGTCCCAATTTCAGTGGCCCGAGAGTCAAAAAACTTCCCCAAACTTTCTGTGGGATCTCTTATTTCTTTTGGTTGCCCATTTCTGCTTCTTCTGTGGTTGTTTTCTTGGTTCTCTTCCTGTGTCAGAGTCCGTGAAAAGATCTTAAATAAAACATCTCATGAATGCAGTTACAATGCTGAAGATTTGGGATGTCATAGAGGAGGGGTTACATTGTGCACTGTATAGCTTCTGAAATCCTGCTCTCCTTCCATCTTGCACTACTGCCAAAGACTGCTCACCAGGCTGTGTAGGAAGCAGCTCCTGTAAATAAGGGCTGTGAGGTCTTCCCAGCCCCTTTAGTATTTTGCGAATTAAGTTTTCTCTGTTTTATTTCCCATCTTAAGAATTGGAATGACTCTTGGGTCAAAGAAGATATCAACATGGCTAACAATATGTTAATCAAAATGCAGATAGTTTAACTTTGTTTAGTTAGCTTCTGATTGTAAGTAACACAAACAAAGTTGAGCCAGTTTAGGCAAAACAAAGGAAATGTGTTACAAGATTAGAAGGTTAGGATTGTTTAATTATAAGTGACTAACTCACTGTAGTTAAAACAGAAGGGGAATATTTTGGCTCATATATCTGGCAATTTGGGTATAACTTGGTCTAGTACTCTGTTTTACTTCCCAGCTTTCCTTCACTTTATTCTGCATGTGGAGATTTTGTATGTGGTAGGCAAGATGGTGCTGGCAGCTCTAAATTCACACTTTAGTTTATCAACCAACTTCTCACTCTCATCAGCCATAATTCAAACCTCAAGAAGACTCTAATGATCCTGGCAGATTTTCCCTCAGTAACTTTCTTTCTTTCCAGAGCCATATGATTTCTTGCTTCCAGTATTCTCTCTACTTCTGTTTCATTTTTCTCCTAATAAAAATAGTAGTAGTAGTAATAATAGCTAATATTTGCTGGGAACATATTGTATGCCAGGCACTATTTTAAATTGTTTACAAATATTATTTCATTTAATTCTCACACCAACCATATAAAGTAGTTACTGTTAATATCTCCATTTTGCAATTAAGAAATTCAACTTAGAGGGTTAAATAATTTTGTCTAGATTCACATAGTTCGTATGTGGTATGTTCAGAAAAAGTCCAGGGAGTCTCCATAGTACACATTCTTACTGTGCTTTACTACCTTTGTTATGTCTGTGGCCACCCATCATTATTTAAATCAATTTACTATTTTGGTGCATTTCCCTCTTTACAAGTTTTACCTCCTCACATAGAAGGCAGAATTCATTTTTCTGCCTCCCTTGCAGCTAGTGCACAGGCATGGGACCAATCAGTTGTACATATACTAGATTTACATTTTGAAGAGAGCCATATAAGGAAGCAAACACCATGTTGAATCCATTTTCTGGGGAGAGTAGCAGCAAAAGTGTACCAATTTCACAGGCAATGCTGGTGAAGGTTCAGATATATAGTATGCAGTGGAGCAAGACTTAAGTGGGGCCAGTTGAGGTGTTTACCCAGTGCCACTTGCCATGAGCCTTCACTGGAACCTCATGATGTGGTTTGTGTGATGTCTTACACTCTCTGGCTCACTGAGAGATTCAGTAGGCTGCCTCATGTCCTTTAAATGAATTCCTTTTCTGTTTAAACGTGGGAGAGTGAGTTTGATTATTTATAATTAAGAACCTCAATTATTAAAAGGATAGGAGCATTTCTTAGAGAGGAGCTGTTATGAGCTCCATTGTGTCATTTCGGATGCTTTTGAATTCATATAACAGAACACCCAACTCAATCATGTTTTAAAATGATTGCTCATTTTATTTGTTCATATAACAGGAACTCCAGGCTTCAGGTCTGATTGATCTAGCAGTATATGAGATCCTCACTGCCCCAGGTGCTTTCTTGGTTTCCTCTTTGTGGTTCCCAGTAACATGTTCATTCTCTTGTGGTCATAGGATGGCTGCCCATCTGGCTTCATGCTTTCTTGTTCATACCTGCCTCTCAGATGTTCATACCTACCTCTCAGAATCACTCTCAGATGTCTCCCAGAAGAACAAGGAAGAACGTTTCTAAAAGTCTCAAATAAACCTCTTCTCCTATTTATTTGCTTATTACAGAAATAATTATTGGCAAGGGAGATGCAAGTATTCTTAAACTAATGAAGCCGACCCTGGCTTTTCCAAATGACATTGCTGCTACCCAATTCGGAAAGGGGGGAAATAGAGTCAATCACAAAGTCTACAACCCCCAAAGATGAACATTCCAAAGTGATCCATTTATAAACTGCTACTTGGTTAACTTTGAAAAATGCTTCTATAACAACCTGTTGGAGTAGGTATTATTGCTCTCAACTTTAAAGATGTTGATACCAAGTCTCCAAGAAGTTAATTGACTTGCCCAAGTTTACATAGTAAAGAAATGACCAAGTAAGTGCTCAAATCCATGTCTTCTGATTTCAAAGTCTTGTATACTTCCCACTTAACCCAGCTGTTCTTAAGATAACAAGAAAAAAATCATTCTTTGAAACGATTTCCAGATATTATGACAATATAAAAATGTCTGAGAAGAAATATCACTTGACCCTTCTTGAAAGTCTTTAATATTCACTTTTTAAACTTTATTAGAAATAAAGAACTCTGAAGATCAAGTTCTCTATCCACCTCTTCTACCTAGTAAGGAGGATCTCCGACAGGTCACCATAATTCCGCACAATGAGTGGAAAAGGATTCGAGATAGCCTTGACGGTTTGACAAGAAAAGCCGCATGCCTTCGTGCGGAAAGAAAGGCCAAGAAAGAAATGCATTTCCGATCCCATGAAGTGGCAAAACATTGGACTAATACATATGCAGTAAGTGTTAACCACCCAGGAGTCACATGCACTGAAGGCTTACTCTTCTTCAGAAAGTATTCTTATAAATATGTTTTACATGTAACATATAAATATGCATTAAAACACATTTTCAACAGGTTTATTTGGGTATAAGTGACATATTATAAACTGGACACATTTAAAGTGTACAATTTGATAAGTTTTGACATATTTATACACCCCTGAAACCATCATTATAATTAAAACGATTATATTCATCACTCCAAAAATGTTTCCTCATACCCTATTTTACTCTCTCTCACTCTTCTCTGCCCCTCCTCTCCTGTCTCTAGGCAATTACTGATCTGCTTTCTATTATAAATTTCACTCAGCACAATTATTTTCACATTCTTTCAACACAAGAAATATACACAACAATGTTGTTGTATATATCAATTATTCATTCATTGTTATTGCTGAGTGATATGGATTATTGTATGGATATACCACAATTTGTTTATCTGTTCAGTTGTTGGTTTGTTTGACATCAACCAAATGTTGATATTTGACTTGTTTGCAGTTTTTGGCTACCATAAATAAAGCTGCTTATGGACAGTCATGTGTAAGTCTATGTATGGACATAGGCTTTCATTTCTCAAAAAAACCCTGGTCCCTAAAGGGATAGAGGAGTGGAATAGATCCCCTAATGTTTTTTACACAGAAGTAGCATACTATATGTAATACTTTACATCTCCATGGGTACTAAAGAAGAAAAAATGTAGTAAATGTAGTAGTAAAAACTGCAATATATAGGCACAGAGAGTGACAAAATAATAGATCAGAAGACAGAGCCTAGAAACAATCCCATGTTATATATAGGAACTTGGCATATGACAGAAATGTCATTGCAAATCAGAAGGGAAAGGATAGGAATTCAATAACTGATACTGAGATAATTGGCGTATAAGAAGGATAAAATTATATCCCCATGGAATAGAATACACAAAAATGAATTTCAGTTGGATTAAAGACATAAATGTGAAAAGCAAAACACTAAAACTTTAAAAATAAATCATGGAATATCTTCAGGATTTCAGGGTAAGATTTTCTTAAGATATAGAAAGTAGACTCCTCAGACGTGTAGAAGAGCATGTGAAATATGCTACTGTTGATTTTTTAAAGGAACAAAAGTATTAATATATATATTTACTGTGTAAATATATAAAGAAACTTTGGAAATAAACATAAGAAACTAATAGTGGTTATCTTAGAGACTGAAGATGGGAGTTAGGGTTGGAGGGAGAGTTTCACTGTACCTTTATAATATTTTGAGATTTTGAACCATGTAAATGTTTGAACCACGTAGTATAGTAAATACTATAAAGACTCATAATGAAAACTCAAATTATCACATTATAATGTTAAATTTTGTAAATTAAAAAGTGAAAGCAGAAAACTGCTTTTGTCTTTTTGCAGGGGATGAAAGAACAGAAACTTAAAGCCAAAAAGAAGCATGATGAAGAAATAGAGGCAGAAAGACAAATTCTTGATTTGGAAGAAGAAATATATAAACAAGGAGAAAGAAAAAAGGCCATCGAATATGCAAAGCAGTTTCAATTTTACCAGACAGAAAGAGTGAAAAACTTTCATGTACTACTTGATTGTCTTATATTTATATACATACATATATATATTTAACATATCTATACATAGTTAGACTTCATTTTCTTAAATACTGAAATTTTTTTTTTGTAGTCAGGACTTCTTCTTAGTAGAGTTATGAAAGAACGTGATGCACAGATTGAATCCAACAAGAACAAAATAAAATCAGATAAAAAATGGGAGGAACAATTGAAACTGAACATTGAAAAAGCTTTTAAGGAAGAAGAAGGAAAAGAAGAAAAACGACGCAGAGATAGAGTGGCTCTTGCCAATGATCATTTAAAACAGTATGTACACATAAACTACCTTTTTTGTACTTTCCTCTTTTTCTCATAATAGATGTAGATTTATTTCTGATTATAAAAGTAATACAGGCTAAAATACCTAGTAAGTAGAAAAAATACAAAGATAGAGATTAAAAATCATGATTCTATCACTATTACGCCCTTACCCAGAGATAATGTGTTTGTTACTATTGTCACAATGCTGCATAAAAACACCCACACAATCTAGTGGCATTCAGTATTAAACATTTATTTCTCATGTATGTGTGGGTTGGTGGCGCTTGGCTGGGCAGCTTTTCAAACTGCAGAACTGGCAGGGTTTGCTTGTTGTGGGGAGGGCTCGCATCTGCTCCGCGCATTCTTCATTCTGAGATCCAGGGAGAAGGAAAAGCAACTATAAAGCTGAATACAATGAAGTATTTTTCCTTAAGTTCACAGTCTGAAGTGGAGGCTATACATCTGGAACAAATAATTACATTTGCCCTTTGAACAACACAGGCTGTGTGAGTCCACTTATATGTGGATTTTTTCCAATACATATGTATAGTACTCTAAAAGTATATGCCTTATGATTTTTAAATAACATTTTCTTTTCTCTAACTTTCTTTATTATAAGAATATAATATATAACACATCTGACATACAAAATATGTGTTAATTGATCGTTTATGTTATCTGTAAGGCTTTTGGTCAACAGTAGGGTATTAGTAGTTAAGTTTTTAGAGTCAAGTTATACATAGATTTTCAACTGCACAGGGTCAGCACCCCTATACCCTGTATCGTTCAAGAGTCAACTGTAGAGAATATGATTATAAATATTTTGATAAATATATGTATGGGGCGTGTGGAAGCATACAAGTGGACACCTGATCCAGTTAGAGAAGGCTTTTCAGAAACAACCAGCTCCAGCACTTAATTCTGATATTCCAGATCTGTCAAACCCTTGTTTGCCTCAGGGCCTTCTCACATGCTTTTTCTTTTGCCTGGAATTTTACTCTCCCAGTCCTCATCCATTGGCTTTCACCAGCTAAAAGAAATCTTCCTTGTCTTAGGGAACAGCTCTGTCTAAAATTATGTAAAATAAATAACCAGCATTTGGTGGCTTACCAGTCAGAAGGCATCAATAGCTGCTCAGTGTTGGCCGGAGGAAGAATGACAAATTGGCCAGTTGGTTAAGGAAATCTTTGTTCCTAAGCTTCCATCAAACACCATCTGAGGGGCTAGACCCGTATCTTAGGTAGCATCATCTAGTGCTGAAATTGAGAAGCACTAGGGATTTCTGAAAAATAAGGTCCCCATTCCACTCTACAGTCAGTCAGTTAACTGGTTCTTTCTAAAGGAAAGGAACATTTGAATCTAGTGTAGGATTTAATTTTGATGAGGAGTAAAACAAATTTCAAAGAAAGGAAAATATTTGCAATTCTGGGCTAACCCAGATTGGATTTGGTTTTAATCACTGCTCTTTATGTATGTTCTTTATATATTCCCAACCCCCCCACCCCCCCAAATCCACAAGTTTTCCCTTACAGCTTCATGTCATCCCAGGTTAGAATCTAATTCATTTCTTTAAAATGTAACCTATTCTTCTCCTTTGCTTTCAATTATAATTATGTTTTTGCTTTAGAATAAAGGAACATGAAGAGGAAGAAGAAAGAAGGAGAAAACTTGAAGAAAAGGATGCTGAGGAAATAAAGCGACAGAATTCATTGTATGAAATAGAAATGAGAAAAAAATTAGAAAAGAAAAAAGAAGAGATAAATGAAAGGAGACTGTTTTTTGTAAGTTGAAAATAACAGCATCTCTTTAAAATATGTACAAAGTCCAATGCCTAACTTTTAATATATTTTAATAAATAATAGTGGAGTAGAATATAAGTTGCTATTAAGTTGGGTTTCTAAGTATACTTTTGGGGGAGCTATGTTTGGTATGGTTTTATGTGGCTGTGCTCTCATGCATGAATAATAAAGACAGAAGAGAATGAGATTTCTTTTTTTCCAGATGATTTTACTTTCTTATCCTTAAAATGAAAGTTATTGTGAGGAATGAATGGGGTGATATGTGTTTGGTGTCCGCTGCACTATTAACATGTGCTCAATAAATGGTCATTTTTTAATGGCCATTGCAATTTATTTTATTTTGTAATTTTTTACATTGTTTTCTTTAAAATTAGTTTTTATTCTTAAGTAATACATGCAGAGTTAAAACATCAAACAAGACCAAAAGGCTTAAAAGAAGAGTAGAAGTTCTTTGCTTCATTTGTTCTGCTTCTTGGAGGCAACCACTTCCAAGCTATTTTAGCTGTATCTTCTGGTATAACATTATGTTTTAAATAATTATATATTTTAAATGTATATATTAAGTGCTAAAGATACGTACCTTGATTTTTCTATTTTAGACATTTTCTGTCTCTTTGCCCTAGTAGTTGAGGATTTTAGCTCAATTGAGATAGCTTCTCTTTTTTTGCTTTGCTATTCTTGGACTATAGATGGCTTCTGTCATCAAGGTTGCCTCATGGCCCTGAATGGCTACTGGAGCTCCTGCCCTCATGTCCAGATTCAAAGCAGCAGGAAGGAAGAAAGGAGGATAAAGGACAAAAAAGAGTGCCCTAACTATCTGTTCTCCTTTTAAGGAACTTTTCCAGAAGTCCCACTTGATGATTTCCATTAAATCTCATTGGTCATAATTTAGTCACATTAGCTGCAAAGCCAGCTTGGAAATACAGTCTTTTAGCTGAACATATTGCTACTTTGAACAAAATCGGTGTCCTGCTGCTAGTGCAGAGAAAAAATCTTGGGTAGGCAATTAATTGTTCCTGCCATTTTTGTTTTTTGTTTGATCTTGAGAGTTACCTCAATTTTGTCTTCAAGCCTTCTATTTAATTTTTAATTTTAGCTCTCAAAGTTTTAATTTCTAAGAGTTTTACATGTAATCTTATTTTTTTTTTGGTAAAAAATCTTATCCTTGCTTCATGAATGCAATATTTTTATTTCTCCAAGTCACTTTGGAATGGGATAGACCTTGTTTTGAATGCCAGCTCTGCCACTTACTAGCTATGTGATCCTGAGCTGAGGCTTTCAATTTTTTAAAAATGAGAATTAACTTTATGTTAATTAACTCTATACTTTCCTTATTAAAAAAATATGAACATTTCAATAAAACTTAGAAAAAACAGCAAAATAAAACTTTTGAGAACTCATTCAAAATAAGCCCTTTTAACAGTTTGGTATTTTTATTAGTTTTTCATATTGGCTAATGCATCTCCTTAACCAGATGACAAGCTTTTAAAAGTAACAACCCATAAAATACAAGAATAATTAAGAGTTCTAGGCACATAGTAGACCCTGATATTGAAGATTAAATATATTGAAGATTAAATGTTGCTTCTAATAACTTTCACATTGAATTGGTTTCTATCTGTACTAACAGAATACAGTAATGTATCTGTGTAGCCAGGCTATTGTTTTCAAAGGTGCCTATTTTTATGATGACTGGGACCTGGAATGTATGCTGATATGAACAGATTTTTATTTTTTGTTGTTAAAAATAATGACCTATTATTAAAATTTTTGTTAGAACATACGTCTGTGTATTTTCTTGTGTATATGCAAAAAGAGTCTGGACTAGGAACTAGTTTCACAGTGATTAAGTCTGATGGGGTGAATTAAGAATAGGTAGGTAGATAGTGGATTGTGTACGAAGGACACTTTATACTGTGTATCTTTTAAATATTTTTAATGTTTGTGCTATGTGACTATTAACTATTCAAACATTAAATGAAAATTGTATATTTAATGCGTTTAATGTATATATTTAATGTATTTTCTCTGATTATAGAATTATTTTAATTGAGTATTTTAAAGAAATGAGATATTTGAAAAGAAATACAGAAAAGCATTAAGATGTAAAAGTCACCTATAATCTCATACCTGAGATAACTACTGTTAACATTTGATACATTTATTCCAGTTATGTATACATTATAAACTTGTACTTATATATATTTTTTCAAAACTAAAATATGCTGTGTAGTGTTTTGTATTCTGCTTTTCCCCCCTACTTACCAAATATTTGTATCCTTCTCATGTCACTGAGAATATAATTTATTTAACCATTTCTCCATTATTGAATATTTAGAGGTTGTTTCCAATTCATCACCATTATAAACAACTTTGAGATGAAGAACATGGTACATAAAACCTCATGTACATTTCTGATGACCTTGGGATAAATTTCTGAGAGAGAAATAACTGGGTCAGAAGCTGTGCCCATTTGACAAGTTCTTACTAGATTCTGATATGCTGAGAAATATTTTTCTTCGTGATAGGATAAAACACAATATTTTTTCTCCAAGGAACATATGAATGATAAAAATATCATCAAAGCTGTAGAACAGCAGCTGCAAGAGGAGGAAAATGAAAAGATTAGAAAATTTATCAAAGCCAAAAAGCGTCTTACACAAAGGATGAAAGAGAAAGAAGCTGAAGCACGCAGGTAAGCTTTTAAAATAATTTACGTAATTAACAATACTATCTGGAATTATTTTATTATAAATCAGAAGTCATGATATGAGAGTAGCCTTTAGGAATAAAGGTCTCATTATTTTATACATGACGAGGGCGTTTAGTGACATGGTGATTTTAGTTTGGGGCATGTGAGTTGGGATTCCCTTGGAATATCAAGGACATCTGTCTAATAGATGGTTGGAAATCTCTGCTCTACGATACGGATATGAGTTGGAGATGGCTTTGAGCCATTGATAAGTGGAAAGTAATTGGAGCTGTGGATACAGAAGTAGGTAACAAAGGAAGGTGGCATAGTCCCTAGGGAAGTCCATATTTAAGGGTCAAATGAGGAAAGAAGATAATGTAAAGACCAAAGAATAGTTTCTAGGGACTGGAGGAAAACTGCAAGGGAGGAGAGTTTCAGTAAGAAGAGTGCAATGACCAGTATTAGATCAATAGAGGGAGTCAATGAGATTTTTTAAATGAAGGACTCATCATATTTAAAGGTCATTGCTTGCTTTGGTGAGCAGTTTGGAATGAGGTGAGAGAGGAGAGTAGGAATCTATATGCAGTACCTCTTGTTTCTGCCTGTATCATGCTTTTCCCTTGGGCAAAATCCTCTGATGGCTTTACATCACACTTAGAGTCTTTACTACAGCTGCCCCCAGCCTCATCTCTCAGACCTCCTCTCTAACTGTTGTCTCCTCCTTTTGTTCTTCGTCACTCACACTGGGCTTCCCCTGTACCCCCTCTGGGGAATGCTCACCTCCCTTACCTCTTTCAGATCATTACTGAAATAGTACTTTCTCATTGAGGCCTCCCCTGACTACCTTATTTAAATTACAACCCCACTGCCTGCATTGCTATCCCTTTAACTGCTTCCTTTTTCCTCACTGCACGACATAACACTATTTTAATTATTTGTTTTGTTTACTGTCCCCCTACCTCAGCTATAATGAAAGCTCCATGAAGGCAGAGATTTTTAATCATTTTGTTGATTATTATTGTTTCCAGCACCTGGAATAGAGCCTGGCACATAGTAGGCAAAGTTTAAAATATTATTTTTGAAGCCTAGATAAAATATCACCTTTTCCATGAAGACTTTCTTTTTTTTTTTTCATTTGTCCATATCATTTCCAGCTTTCTCATGGCATTTATCACCTTTTGCCTCGTAGAGTTATGTGCGTAAATGTCTTTTCCCCACTTTAGACCGTAATTTCCTTGAGGAATGCACTGTGTCCTTTCTCATCCTTTCTCCCAAGTTGCTTTGCAAAGTTACTCAATAATTTTGTGAATTTGTCACATCTATATTTAAAAGTATTTTGTGCCAAATTTTCTAAATAAAAACGACCCATTCCTTTAAAAAATTACAGTAGTCCCCCTTATCCACAGTTTTGTGGATAATGAGAGGATGGATTTATTCAGAATTTTGATAATTTTTACTAGACATTTTTGCGATTTTTATTTAAAAAAAGACCTTTGATTTATTTTAATTTATATCCTTAGCCTCCAACATTAGAGTAAGCCGGGTTGTATAATAAAGTATATAAAAATATTTTTCATTATGGAGAATTTTAATACTTTATTTCATACACATGCACGATCATATTATATGCATTACTCCCTTTGGATTTTTAGAATTATTCTAATATGATAGTATTCGATCTGATAACTGAGATGGCCATGAAATGACTAACATTTGGGTACATACAGTGGGTATACACAATGTGGATACTGTGGACAGACATGATTCACGTCCTGGGCAGGATGGAGCGGGACTGAGTGAGATTTCATCACATTATTCAGAATGATGTGCAATTAAACCTTATGAATTGTTTGTTTCTGGAAATTTTCATTTAATAGTTTTGGACCATGGTTGATTGACCATGTAAAGCAAAACCACAGACAAGAGGTGCCTACTGCATACTTTATTCTAAAAATGAAGGGTTAAAAAATAATTTCCACTGAAAACAATCTATATAAGGAGCAATGGGCCTCCTTTTAGTCTTTTACAAGACTATATAAAATATCTGACTCTCTAATTAAATTATATTGGCTCCATAGCAGATCTATTCATGAAGGTTTGGCAAGTGATGGTTATTTTGTTATAGGGTAATGGAGGAACATAGAGAAAGAATAAATAACTTCCTGAGTGGACTAATGAAAGAGAAACTTGACAATGAAGATTTGATTATTGCTAGAGATATTGCAGAAGCAGAGGCTGAACAGGAAAAAAGAGAAAAAGAGAAATATGAAAAAAACAAAGCAGAATTAAAAGCAATTGCAGAATATAGAGGCATTGTGGTAAGCAATTCAATTATGACAAATAAAAATTTTAAAATTTAAGCCCTTTTCACTGTAGTTTTCCACTCCCTCTGCCTCTCTGACAAAAAAAAAAGTAGCAGATTTGAAAAACAATGTATAAATTATCTTCCTATATTCTTGAAATCAGACCATATTTACTTTCTAACACAAGATGACATGACAATTCATTACAAATCATGTATTTACAGGTACAAATAATCTCGTTTCAGAACCATCTGAAGTACAAAATATGTTATTCATTTAACATACTTTTTATTTGAACATTTTTAAGACAAATCAAGTAGAAATTACCCTATTGCATTTCTATTGCATTTCTGTATTTATTACTCCTTCAGAATTTATTTCATACATGACTGACTGTGACACATTTAAATTGGTTAGTTTGTAAACATTGTATTAATTTTTTACCTACAAATATTTCCCTATCTTGAGAAGATACTCCTTTTCTGTTCCTCTATTTTCTTCTTAGTATTATTCTATTTAAGTTTTCATTGTGTTTCCTGATATTCAGGAAATAAAACCAAAGTAAATTGTCTACATGGGAATCAGCCCAGGTGCCTACAGTTTTCTGTCCCTGCATTGCTCCTGGCAGCCTTTCTGCTTGGAGCTTTCTGACTCTTTTTAGAGAGCATTGGTTGTTAAAAATGTTTTTAATGTTTTCCTTTGCCTTTAACACTAGATGAAAAATAAAGAGGAAGAAGAAAGACAAAGAAAAATAGAGGCTAAAGAACAATTGCTGGCTGTCCTGAAAGCAGATCAGTTTTTCTGGGAGCATGAAAAGGAGAAAAAACGCAAAGCTGATAAAGAACGTCGAGAAGTTCAAGATGCCCATATTCAGCAAATGGTAATTATTCCTATATGTTTATACTTATTTTAGGGATAAATATGTAGTACAGAGTCATGTTAATTTTCTGTTTCCCGTGCAGTTTCCTTTGTCAAGTAAGATCAGATGGTCATTGTGGTTATGACAAATAAAATATATAAGAAATGCGAAGAGTTAGTTTCTATTTTTATCTGTATTGATGTTCCCATAAAAGGTTCATGTCATTTGCACAAATATTTACCTTTCAATAGTGTCTATTGTGCTTTAGAACATATTAAAGAAAATACAAATGCATATGGCGGGCTATGATGCTTATCGTTTTTGTTTTACTTTTTCCCCTCTTTATAACCATAACCCAGAGACTATGTTGATTGGGTTCTCTGGTTTCATATTTGAGGTGAGTATGGGTACTAGTACTAAAGATTTTAAGAACATGTATTGAGGACCTGGCATTCAATTGTTGTACCTAAAAACTGTTTTCCAAAATGGCTGTACCATTTTCTGAGGACTTGTTGCTCCATTTCTTCCCTAATACTTGGTATTGTTGTCCTTTGACTTTAACTATTCTAGTGTTGTGATATCTCGTGGTGTTACTATGCATTTTCCTAATGACTAAAGATATTGAACATCTTTTCATGTACTTTTTAGCCATTTGTGTGCCTTGTTTTGTAAAGTGTCTATTCAAATCTTTTGCTAATTATTCAATTGGGTTGCTTGGTTTCTTATTGTTGAAGTTTTTTTTTTCCCCCTTTCTTTCTTTCCTTCCTTCCTTCCTCCATTTCTTTTTCTTCTTTTTTAAGATTTTATTGGGGAAGGGGAACAGGACTTTATTGGGGAACAGTGTGTACTTCCAGGAGTTTTTTTTCAATCTTAGTTGCAGGGGGCGCTGCCCACCATCCCTTGTGGGATTCGAGGAATTGAACTGGCAACCTTGTGGTTGAGAGCCTGCGCTCCAACCAACTGAGCCATCCGGGAGGCAGCTCAGCTCAAGGTGCCATGTTCAATCTTAGTTGCAGGGGGCAGAGCCTACCATCCCTTGCGGGACTCGAGGAATTGAACTGGCAACCTTGTGGTTGAGAGCCCACCGGCCCATGTGGGAATCGAACCAGCAGCCTTCGGAGTTAGGAGCACGGAGCTCCAACAGCCTGAGCCACTGGGCCGACCCCTTATTGTTGTTTTAAATAATATTTTTAATATGGTAAAATATATATAACATAAAATTTACCATTTTAACCACTTTAAGTGTACAGTTCAGAGACATTAAATGTTCACACTGATGTGCAACTATCACCATTATCCATATCGATTACGTTTTCTTCATCCTACACTGAAACTCTGTACCATTAAGCAGTACCTCTCTATTCTCCCTTCCTTGCAGCCTCTGGTAACCACTGTTCTCCTTTCTGTCTCTATGAATTTGATTATTCCAGGTACCTCATATTAGTGGAATCATACAACATTTGTCCTTTTGGTCTTTTATCTCACTTAGCATAATGTCTTCAGAGTTCATGCATGTCACAGCATGTGTCAGAGTTCATTTTTTTATTAAGGCTGAATAATATTCCATTGTACATGTATATCACATTTTGTTTATTCAACACATCCATCAGTGAACATTTGGGTTGTTTCCATCTTTTGACTATTGCAAATAATACTTCTGCACACATTAGTATACAAATATCTATTTGAATTTGTTTTCAGTTCTTTTGTTCGTATACCCAGAAGTGGAATTGCTGGGTTATATGGTAATTCTATATTTAACATATATTTTTAAAACCACCACACTGTTTTCTGCAGCAGCTGTACCTTTTTACATTCCCATGAGCAATGTTCAAGGGTGCCAGTTTCTCCAAACCATAACAAATTGTTGTTTTCTGGGTTTGTTGTTGGTTTTGCTGTTTTTTTATAATAGTCATCATAATGGGTTTGAAATGATATCTCACTGTGGTTTGAACTTGTATTTCTCTAATGATTAATGATGTTGAGCACCTTTTTATATGCTTATGGCCATTTCTGTTCAGCCTGAAGTCTTCCTTTAGTATGTTTTATAGTACAGGTGGGCTAGCAATAAATTCTTTCAGTTTATTTTTCTGATAATCTCTTTATCTTGTCTTCATTTCATTGGATATAAAATTATTGGATACCATTTTTTTCAGTCCTTTGAATATGTTGTTTCAGTGTCAAGAAAAACACATCATAGTCAATCTGCTGAAAGCCAAAAATAAAGAAAAATCTTAAAACTAGCAAAAGATAAATGACACATCACATTTAGGGGCCAATAATATGATTGACAGCAGATTTCTAATCATATTATTGGCCCCTAAATGTGATGTGTCATTTATCTTTTGCTAGTTTTAAGATTTTTCTTTATTTTTGGCTTTCAGCAGATTGACTATGATGTGTTTTTCTTGTGCGCATCCTAGTTGGGGTTTGTGGTACTTCTTGGATTTCCAGTTAATATCACCGAATGTGGGAAGTTTTTGACTTTATTTCTTCAAATATTTTTTCCTGCCTCTTTCTTTTTCTTCTTTTTTTCCAGGGGCCCAATTTGCACATACAAAGAGATATTTGGTATATCACCGATCTCTGGTGCTGTGTTCATTTTTCATCAATATTTTTCTCTCTGTTCTTCAGATGGGACAGTTTTTATTGATCTGTCTTCAAATTCACTGATTCTGGTGTTGAACTCATCTAGTGAATTTGTCATTTCAATTGAACTTTCAACTCTATAATTTTCATTTGGTTCTTTTTAGTTTCTATTTCTCTGTTTAGATTATCGATTTACTCATTCTGAGCATATTTCCTTTAATTCATTGAATATATTCAGAATAACTGCTTTGAAATCTAATTGCTAAATTCGATATGCAGTTCCACTCAAAGCTAGTTGTTTTTTTTCCTTAGAACAATGTAACATTTTCCTGTTTCTTTGCAGGTCTAGTAATTTTTAATTGAAAACTTGACGTTGTATAGAATATGTTGTAAATTCTGTTTTGTTCTGAGAGTTGTTGCTTTTTGTTTTAGTAGGCAATTACTTTCCCTGGACCCAAGCTATGAAATCTGTTTTCACCACAGTAGGTAGCCTTTGATGTCTCTGCTCACGTTTGTTTTTTAAAGCGCGGTTCTCTAGGTTTCCTCACTGTACTGGCATTGTTTGGCAGACAACATGTCACGTGGATAGAGTTTATGTTCGGACACCGTAAGCTAATAATGCTTTTATGTAACCCTGCTGCGTAAACTGTGTGTGGATTGAGGATGATATTCCAAAAAACAGCAAATTCATAATTTCCTCTAGGCTTTTAATTTTTGCTAGGCTTCCTGAGGTCTCCAGTGTGAATGTGTAGTTTATCAGTTAGTCAGGGGTGTCTGTAGAGTTTATCACCTCAGCCCTTCTATAACTGTCTTATTTCCCTCTTAAATTTCTAGCTGCTTTGCCACTCAACCCAAATGGAATCTACCATCATTATCCAGTCCATCTGCAAAATTTTCATCACCTGAGCTGGAGGTATAGCAATGCCCTCCAGAAAAGAATGCCATAAGCTTACAGTTTTTACCTGATTCAGCAGCAGTTTTTCATGAAAAAACACTTCTGAAGTAGTTGTCTGCAAATGGTTACTTTCTAGTGTTCTGAAATATTTGATTTTAATAATTATTAATAGACTTGCTACCTGTGGAGGGGAATTGGCCAACGTCTTCATGCAGTCATTACCAGAAGTAGGAGCTGCCATATTACTTTGAAGCAAATCCCAGAGATCCTATCATTTTATTGATGTATATTTCAGTATGTATCTCTAAAAACGCAGGGACTCTTTAGAAATTAACATCACAATTCCATTATCACACCTAAAACAATAAACATTCAGTGCTTCAATTTCTCACAAATAGTCTCATGAATACCTTTTAAATGGTGGTGTTTGAATCAGGTCCATATATTGTTTGGTTGATATGTCTTTCAAGTCTCTTTTAATATATAACTCCTTCTCCACCCCCATCATTTTTGTCGTAAGTTCTCCCTCCTTGTCTTTATTGTGTCTTACAATTTATTTATTGAAGAAACTGGGTTTGTTGTTTTTTAGATTAGTCTGGATTTTGCTGGTTGGATCCGTGTGTTGTAGTTTAGTATGTTCCCTGCATTTCATGTAAACTCTTTCAGATTTACATTCAATTTTTGGGTGAAATTCCTCATAGGTGGTATGATGTACTTCCTTTAGACGGCACATAATGACTGTTGTCTCACGTTCTATGATATGAACAGCCTTTGATGATCATTGCCTAAATCTTTTAATTCATGAGGTGGCAAAATGTTGATAGTCTTTTATTCCTTCTGATTCATTTGCTGACATCTTCAAAAACCTTTTCATGATCACCAGTTTGGTTCCCTGAGGTACAATTTTTAAATGAAAGACAGGATAAATACTTCTCTCAATTTGTTTTCCAGTTTTCAAAATAATTAGCTCTCTAGCATCCTTCAAAAAGGTGCTTGGTACTTTACCCCGATCAGTTACAAATTTTAGGATTTTAACCAATATTTTAAGTTTCTTTATGAATCTGTATTTATGTTTAGTGCGTATCAAATTTGAGGCACCAATCATGTGATCCATTATGTAATCCTTTCCTTCCATTGTCACTTCATTTCAAATGTTTCTCCCTATTCTCTCAATATCTTTCTACAAATTACCACCAAATAAACATATCTCAATTGCTTCTTAAGGCCCCACATTGCAGTATTTTACCTTTGATGAGATAGTTTTTAGCCTTTTCTTACTGAATGTCATTTTCCAGGTTTTCAAACTCCTGGTATTCTATCACCAATCCAATAAATAGGATGCAAGCCTTAATTTTGAATTGCATCACTCAGTAATGAAAATTTGGTATTTTATATTGAAATGGTTGCTCTATTTCCTCATAAATTTCAATGTATGGTAGATAATCAGGTTTGGGCTACTATTTTATGCTGACGTATTGGTTACTGACTTTGAAAAATATTTTTATGAATATTAAATATATTTATAAGTAGTCAAAATCACTCAATTTTTGACAGACAGCATTTCTTAAAATGCTGCTGAGAAAACAAAAATGAAAAGTTGTCAACTAAAACTTCATAGAAGTCTTTAAAAGCTATTAGAATCACCTCATATAAAATAAGCAGTTAAAAGAACATGTTTTTGTAAATATAAAGTTAAAAGAAAAAAATTATGAAATGCTGGTAGATTGTCTTTTGGTAGATTGTTTAGAGTACTTCTTGCCCCCATCTCCTGATTAGCCTACATTGGTGTCACTTGTTCCAAGTACATATTCTTGGAAAGAGAGTATAATTGGTTTAACTTAGTTCACATATTCATTGCCGATTTAGTCTTACGTGGCTAGGTCTTATGATATATAGGGGTGACTTAGGACAGTGGGTTTGAGTTCCTTCCTTCAGAATAGTGGATGGGTGGGGGACAGAGATTGGTATGTCTTCCACACCTGCCAAAGTACATGTTATAAATGGAGAAACAGGATTCTAAACTTGGTTGGTTTTTAACTGAACTTCATGCTTTTAACCATTTTGCTGTATTGTTTGTTTGAAGATGTATCATCATAGAAGACTATTAAGTTTCATTGAGCCATGACTTTTGAGCATGATGGTATTGTGAGAAGCATGGGAGAGTTTCCAAAATAAATTATGGAATATAGTTAAGTCAACTTGTCAAATATGAATGAGTTTAGAAAATTATATCTACACCTTCAAATGTTACATTTAAAAAATTGATCTTCTTTACCATAGGGTTGTCTTTTCTTTCTTCCCCCAATAGGCCAAAAATAAGTTTAATGCGAAGCAAGCAAAACAAGCAGAATTAGAGTATTGGAGACTTACTGAAGCTCTGATGGCTGAAAAGGAGAAAGAATTTCAGGATTATGCCAGAGAAGTAACTGAGCTTGAGTCAGATTCAACAGGTAAATATATTTATCCTCTTGTAAAAGCTGCACAAGAAGGGCCTGGAGGTGGCCCTGGACCCGTTTGTATGGACAGAGGTGGATTAAGACCCAGCTATCAGGCAAACGATGCCATTGGAGTCCAGCTCCCTTTCTGTAACTCTCAGGGGTCAAAATATAATTTTCAAAAGTCTAAGGGAAGGCTAGGTTTTATGTGGTAGAAAAAAGTTTATTTTCAAATGTAAGTGAATTATATGCTTTTAATTTAATAAAACTGCTCATCTAAATACAATTATGTCTGATCTTCACCACCCAAGGTTAATTAACTCATTCTTTTTTAAGACTTTAATAAAATGCATACACATTATTTTAGCCACTTAAAAATGTTTTCAGTGGCATTTATAACATTGTATAACCATTACCATTATCTGGTTCCAGAACCTTTTCATTGCTCCACATGGAAACTGTCCCTAAACACTCACTCCCCACTCCCCCTCCGCCTGGCCCCTGGCAACCACTAATCTACTTTGTCTCTAATATTTGCCTATTTTGGACATTTCAAATAAATGGAATCATACTGTGGCCTTGTTTCTGGCTTATTTATTTCATTTAGCAGTTTCAAGGTTC